>NC_053498.1:118988640-119288640 GCF_905171775.1 Rana temporaria
CCGCACGTGTGTCACCATAGCAAGCGGCTTTCTGTGGGGGCACACTGAGAAGATTTGTACATTTGCAGCAATAAACATTATAAACAGAATATCGGTTTTAACTGACACTTATTTATTTATTTTTTTTACCACACTAAGCCTTGAACACATGAAAACTGGATACAACAATTGGAAGTTTCCTTTAAAAACCCAAATATGAAACAAATAGGAGCAAATATCTAAATGAACTACTTTTGTATCTCTTGTTTGGGCAAATTCTTTGATATGGCATTAATGTCGAACAATAGTGAAACCGATACCGAGCAATAAATATCTCTTCACATTTCTTAGTATTTCAGGAAAGTGAGGTCAGCAAAAGCCGAGTCAGCTCTTCCGAATTTCCTGTTTTTGGAGAGAATCTATATTTCATAATAGAACGTCTTAAAGCTGAGCTCTGGACACAAACACTTTAATTTCAATATATTCCTTAAAAGCCACAATGGATATAAATACACTTTGGGCCAGATTCTCGAAGATCTGCGTATCTACGAGCGGGGCGTAGCGTATGCCATTAACACTACGCCGCCGCAGCTTACTGGAGCAAGTGCCGTATTCTCCAAGCACTTGCTCCGTAATTTGCAGCGGCGTAGTCTAAATGGCCCGGCGTATCCCCGCGTAAATCAAAGGGGGCGGCTTGTATTTAAATTAAGCGCGCCCCCGTGCCGAACGAACTGCGCATGCACCGGCCTTAAACGTAGGCCACTGCGCATGCTCCGTAGTACGCCGCAAATACATTGGTTGCGACGTGAACGTAATTAACGCACAGCCCTATTCGCGACGAGTTACGTAAACGACGGAAAAACCCGACGCTGTCCCGACGGCCATACTTAACATGGCATACGGCGGACCGACGTAAGGTTACCCCTCATATAGCAGGGGTAACCTTACGCTTACGGAAACGACGTAAACTACGGCGAAGCGGTGCAAAAACGTTCGGGAATCGGCGTATCGGCTCATTTGCATATCCGACGCTGAAATCAACGTAAACGCCACCTAGCGGCCAGCGTAGTATTGCATTTAGGATCCGACGGTGTAAGTGACTTACGCCAGTCGGATCCTAGCCTAATTCTGGCGTATCTTGTTTTGAGAATACAAAACAATGATACGCCGGCGGGATTTTCGAATTACGCCGGTGTATCTGTAGATACACCGGCGTAATTCTTTTGAGAATCTGGCCCTTAGTGTGCACCAAATGCATCTGCAAATCCAGATATTACCTTATAAAAATAGCAGTGATTCTATCACTGTGCTGTACATGGTCTGTGCAGAGAGCAGAGCAGAGGGAGGGAACCACCAGGCTCCACCCACTACAAACTACAGAAAACTGTAAAGTCTCTGGGGTAGATTCAGAAAGCAATTGCGTCTGCGTATCCATAGATACGCAGCGTAATTGCTTAGTTGCGCCGGCGTATCGACTTCTCCTGATTCAGAAAGCTCGATACGCCGACTGCAGCCTAAGATATGACTGGCATAAGGCTCTTATGCCGTCGTATCGTAGGCTGCATTCTTACGCTGGCCGCTAGGTGGCGTTCCCGCAATTGTCAGCGTAGAGTATGCAAATTGCATACTCACGCCGATTCACAACCGCACGCGCGCCAGGCGTTCGCATTTTACGTCGTTTGCGTTCATCGGTTTCTGCGTAAGGCTGCTCATGCTATTAGCAGGAGCAGCCAATGCTAAGTATACCCGTCGTTACCGCGTCGCGATTTTTGAAAATTACGTCGTTTGCGTAAGTGAATCGTGAATGGCGCTGGACGCCATTTACGTTCACGTTGAAGCAAATGACGTCCTTGCGACGTCATTTACCGCAATGCACGTCGGGAAAGTTTCCAGACGGAGCATGCGCACTACGTTCGGCGCGGGAACGCGCCTAATTTAAATGATCCACGCCCCCTACGGGATCATTTAAATTACGCGCGCTTACGCCGGCCAGTTTTACGGAGCGCCCACGCAAATTACGGAGCTACTGCTTCGTGAATGAAGCGTAGCGCAAGAAATTTACGGAGGCGTACCGTTAAAACGGTACGCTGCGCCTCCGTAAGAGTGCGCAGCCCTACCTGAATCTACCCCACTGTTGTTAAAACTCCCGCAGATAGACCAAAATCTACCCTTGAAGTGAATGAAGCCTGATGGGCTCATTTGGTTCTTCGCTTGCCTTTGCTCCTTTCTCTCCCCCCGGCACTCTGAGATCACGAGACATTGCCTTGAAAAAGTATTCATACCCCTTGAAATTTTCCACATTTTGACATGTTCCAACCAAAAACGTAAATATATTTTATGTGATTGACCAACTCAAAGTGTCTCATAATTATGAAGTGGAAGGAAAATGAGAAACGTTTTTTAAACATTTTTGTTTTCAGTCCCCTTTACTCTGATACCCTTAACTAAAATCTAGTGGAACCAATTGCCTTCAGAAGTCAACTAATTAGTAAATAGAGTCCACCGGTGTGTAATTTAATCTCAGTATAAATACAGCTGTTCTGTGAAGCCCTCAGAGGTTTGTTAGAGAACCTTCGTGAACAAACAGCATCATGAAGGCCAAGGAACACACCAGACGGGTCAGGAATAAAGTTGTTGAGAAGTTTAAAGCAGGGTTAGGTTATAAGAAAATATCCCAAGCTTTGAACATCTCACGGAGCACTGTTCAATCCATCATCTGAAAATGGAGAGTATGGCACAACTTCAAACCTAACAAGACATGGCCGTCCACCTAAACTGACAGGCCGGGCAAGGAGATCATTCATCAAAGAAGCAGCCAAGAGGCCCATGGTAACTCTGGAGGAGATGCAGAGATCCACATTTCAGGTGGGAGAATCTGTCCACAGGACAACTATTAGTTGTGCCCTCCACAAATCTGAGCTTTATGGAAGAGTGGCAAAAAGAAAGCCATTGTTTAAAGAAAACCATAAGAAGTCCCGTTTGCAGTTTGTGAGAAGCCATGTGGGGGACACAGCAAACATGTGGAAGAAGGTGCTCTGGTCAGATGAGACCAAAATTTTACTTTTTGGACTTAAAGCAAAATGCTATGTGTGGCGAAACACTAACAATGCGCATCACCCTGAACACACCATCCCCACCGTGAAACATGGTGGTGGCAGCATCATGTTGTGGGGATGCTTTTCTTCAGCAGGGACAGGGAAGCTGGTCAGAGTTAATGGGAAGATGGATGGAGCCAAATACAGGGCAATCTTAGAAGAAAACCTGCAAAAGACTTGAAACTAGGGGGGAAAGGTTTTCCTTCCAGCAGAACAAAGACCCTAAACATACAGCCAGAGCTACAATGAAATGATTTAGATCAAAGTGTATTCATGTGTTAGAATGGCCCAGTCAAAGTCCAGACCTAAATCCCATTGAGATTCTGTGGCAAGACTTGAAAATTGCTGTTCACAGACGCTCTCCATCCAATCTGACAGAGCTTGAGCTATTTTGCAAAGAAGAATTTTCACTCTATAGATGTGCAAAGCTGGTAGAGACATCCCCAAAAATACTTGCAGCTGTAATTGCAGAGAAAGGGGGTTCTACAAAGTATTGACTCAGGGGGGCGCCATACAAATCCACACCACACTTTTCACATATTTATTTGTAAAAAATGCTGAAAACCATTTATCATTTTCCTTCCACATCACAATTATGTGCCACTTTGGGTTGGTCTATCACATAAAATACATTTATGTTTTTGGTTGTAACATGACAAAATGTGGAAAATGTCAAGGGGTATGAATACTTTTTAAAGGCACTGTACACCACATTGGTGGTCAATGAAAGGAGAGCCTCCTAACACCAGTGGTCAGTAGGGATGGGATGAGCTCAAAGTTCAGTCAGGAGCCAAACGCCATGTATATTTGTGGTATATCTACCGCTATTCTACATGACAGCTTCCTTGCTGTCAGTGGTTGCTAAGGCAAGAACAGGTGCCAGCACCCGCCACATTCTTAGCAACCAGTGACGTCAACCAGCCCCATTCATTTTTGTGCCCACTTAAACATATATATCAGACCTTTATCCTTGATGGAGTTTGGTATGGATGGTACCAGGCACTCATCAAGGATAAAGGTCTGATATATAGTATATTTTTATTGGGAAATAAAAAAACTGGCTTTGTTTCTGGGAGTCTATAATATTATGAAATTTGCTGCTCACCAAACAGGATTTATTTTATTTTATTTTGGTACATATTTTCCAGGGCAGTGCCCAGCCCCCCATGCCCTTTGTTTGACAATCCTTTACTGATCAGCCTAGAAAATGTCCATCACTGTTTTTTAACATTTAGTTCTCATTGACTTCAATTTCGGTGCCCGAACCTTACTCATGCTCTGCTAACTGGCCTCAAACTGAACATGGGTGCATTTGGTTCATCTTTAGTGGTTAATGGAAAGAGTGCCCAGTTACATTGGTGGTCAGTGAAGTACATGCATATATTATGGGACAGTTGGAAGAATGCTCCTTACATTGGTGGTCAGTGGAAAGAATGCTCCTTACATTGGTGGTCAGTGGGAAGAATGCTGCTTACATTTATGGCCAGTGGGAAGAAAGACCCTTATATTGGTGATCAGCTGGTAGAATTTCCCTTATATTGGCCGTCAATGGGAAGAATGCTTCCCTTACATTAGTGGTTAATGTGAAGAATACCCCTTAAATTCATGGCCAGTGGGAATAAAGCCCCTTATATTTGAGGTCAGTGGGAATAAAGCCCCTTATATTGGAGGTCAGTGGAAAGAATGCTTCTTATATTGGAGGTCAGTGGAAAGAATGCTTCTTATATTGGAGGTCAGTGGAAAGAATGCTTCTTATATTGGAGGTCAGTGGAAAGAATGCTTCTTATATTGGAGGTCAGTGGAAAGAATGCTTCTTATATTGGAGGTCAGTGGGAAGAATGCTTCTTATATTGGAGGTCAGTGGGAAGAATGCTTCTTATATTGGAGGTCAGTGGGAAGAATGCTCCTTATATTGGAGGTCAGTGGGAATAAAGCCCCTTATATTGGAGGTCAGTGGAAAGAATGCTTCTTATATTGGAGGTCAGTGGGAAGAATGCTTCTTATATTGGAGGTCAGTGGGAAGAATGATCCTTACATTGGTGGTCAGTGGGAAGAATGCCCCTTATATTGACAGTCAGTAGGAAGAATGCCCCCTTACATTGGTGGTCAGTGGGAAGAATGCCCCTTATATTGACAGTCAGTGGGAAGAATGCCCCTTACATTGGTGATCAGTGGGAAGAATGCCCCTTATATTGACAGTCAGTGGGAAGAATGCCCCTTACATTGGAGGTCAGTGGGAAGAATGCTCCTTACATTGGTGATCAGTGGGAAGAATGCCCCTTACATTGGAGGTCAGTGAGTAGAATGTCCCTTACATTGGTGATCAGTGGCAAGAATGCTCCTTACATTGGAGGTCAGTGGGAAGAATGCTCCTTACATTGGTGATCAGTGGCAAGAATGCTCCTTACATTGATGATCGGTGGGAAGAACGCTCCTTACATTGATGATCGGTGGGAAGAATGCCCCTTTACAGACAGCTGACATGATCATGGGTGTTAGCAGTTTTTGTCCTAAGAGGAAATCAGAAAAGAAGCTTCCCTCGTCTCATTCTGCTGGTAACGTTGAGTGAAGCTGTTTCAAACCGATGTGGGCACCATCAGGGCAATCAATCTGCTATTGGCGTTTTCTTAAGGAACCCCTATGGACCTGTGAGGAACCCCTATGAACCTGTGACGGAACCCCTATGAACCTGTGACGGAACCCCTATGAACCTGTGACGGAACCCTAGGGCTGAGAATAGAATGACTTGATAAATGCCTTTTTCTTGAGCAAACAAAGCAGAACACCAGCTCTAACATTCCTGCTTTACTTTGCAGGTGTTTTCGGTTTTGGAGAGAGAAGTCCTCAGACTGTGTCCTCAGCGACAAAGTTCATGATTTTCAGATGACGTGGAATAAAATGAAAATGAAAGTGGTGTTTGGACAATGGAAGGTCCTCTCCAGTTCCCGTCGCCAGTGCAGCGCTATCCTGAAGAAGAGGGAGTCCTGGATGTGCAGCAGAGTCATGGGACGGTGGAGACAACACACCATGGAAGTGAAGGCTGAGAAGTATCTGATCAGAAGGAGATGTTGCTGGGCCCTGACGAGGTGGACGGTGAACTTTCATCTGCAGGTGGAGCTGAATAAATATCGAGAGATTAAGAACCTGCATAGGATGGGAACCTATTGGCAGATCTGGTTGTTGCAGTTGCAGCTCACAGTGGAGTGTAGATTGCATCATCGGAGAGTTCTTAGGAAGAGGTAATGATGTCACATAAGTATTGCAAGAAATGCGAAAGATCAGGAAAAAACCTGCCGCAGCCTCCAAATGACAAAGCATAGTGCCACGCCCCCCCCCCCCCCCCCCCCGCCACTTCCTTTGGCTTCCGAAAGTGAGAAGAGATAGCCAGATTCATAGAGACTTAGGCTGGCGTATCAGTAGATACGCCAGCCTAAGTCTGAATGTGCGTCAGCGCTAATTTAAGCGTATTCTGGTAACCAGATACGCTTAAATTAGGCTCAGATACGAGCGGCGTAAGTGTCTTACACCCTCGTATCCTAAAGTGTAATTTTTAGGCTGACCGCTAGGTAGCGCTTCCATTGCGGTCGGCGTAGAATATGTAAATCACTACTTACGCCTATTCACGAACGTACGCCCGGCCGCCGCAGTACAGATACGCTGTTTACGTAACGCATTATCAGGCCTATAGTTATTCCATCAAATAGCTGGAATAGTAATGTTAAGTATGGCCGCCGTTCCCGCGTCGAAATTCAAAAATTTTACGTCGTTTGCGTAAGTCGTCCGTGAATAGGGATTTACGTCATTTACGTCCACGTCGAAATCAATAGGACCGTGCTGCGTACTTTGCCGCAATGCACACTGGGATATGTAGGCGGACGGCGCATGCGCCGTTCCAAAAAAACGTCAATCACGTCAGGTCAACCCAAATTAGCATAAAACACGCCCCCTCAGCCTATTTTGAATTAGGCGCGCTTACGCCCGCCGCATTTACGCTACGCCGCCGTAACTTAGCAGGCAAGTACTTTGTGAATCGGGTACTTGCCTCGCTAACTTACGGCGGCGTAGTGTAAATGCCATACGCTACGCCGCCGCAGTTAGGACGCCCTTTCTGAATCTAGCTAAGAGTCTCTTCTTTGAGTCTCTCTAGTTAGAACTTACCCAGGTCTAAGGACACTCTTCCCAACTTCCATGTGACAGCGCTGGGTGTCTGAGCAGCCAATCGCCAAGCTCCAGTGCTGTCCTATGGAAGAAAGGTGAATGAGTCACATGATCACTATGACTGGAAGGGCCAGGTATTTCTCATCACTAGGGATGAGCAAAATTTACTTTTCTGGTATTTCAGGAGTTTTTTGTGAGATTTCAGCAAAATGGCCCTTTTTTTTTTTGGAATGGAGATTGAAATTAAAATGTTACTAAACCCACAACCATAAAATCAGCCTGTATATCCAGTAAAACATGCTTGTTATACTCACTGTGGAACCCAAGGGGTTAATCCTCCAATTTGTGTAAAAAGGCTGTCTTCTCTGATCCTCCCCTTCTTCCACAGTCCCCAATCCATCTCCTGCTAAATCAGAGGCTAGGGGACAAGCTGCACATGCTCAGTGTGAGAGTTTTTTTTTTTTTCTTGGGAGAGTTCATGTGATCGGCGCAGGGCCAATCAGCACTGTCCAGACAGAGGGTCAGGGATCATGCAGCCTCATAGGACAGAAGAGAATGAAAACTCCAATGCAAAAGTACATTGATGTCAAATAGGAAATTACTAGAGGAAGGATTTTTAATGGAAAGAACTGTTCTGTATGCACTTTCTGAAAAATACTAGAAATCCATTATCATGGATTATGTGCCACCTGGAAGAAATGGGAAACAATAAACATGTATGAGACACCCAGACACACCCCCTTGACCACTTAGCAGCCGCCCCACGTACATTTACTGTGGCAGGGCGGCCGGGCTGTGCCAGATCACGTACCTAGTACGTGATCTGATACTTCCAGGTCTGGGGCGTGTGTGCCACCAGCTGATTGGCTCCCGCTGTGTACAATCACATCGGGTGTACAATCACATCGGGAGCCAATCAGCGGGTCCGGTCAGACTCGATGTCGGCCAGGACCCGCCGATCGTTCGATAAAGAGGCAGAATGTTGGTTTGCCTATGTAAACAAGGCAGACCATCGTATTGCCACTAGGGAAGGTAGTGATCCTGTGTTTCAGCAAAGCAGGAACACGGATTTCTGCCTTCCCGTAGTACAAGCACTTCCCCCACATTAAGCATACACATTGTTAGGCACACATTAACCCCTTTGATCGCCCCTGTTAACCCCTTCCCTGCCAGTGTCATTAGTACAGTGACAGTGCCTATTTTTAGCACTGATCACTGTATTGATGCCACTCGTCCCCAAAAACATGTCATAGTGTCCGATTTATCCGCCACAATGACGCAGTCCCGATATAAGTCGCTGATTGTCTGCTTATAGCGGGACTGCAACATTGTGGCGGACAAAAAAAAAAAAAAAAATTCTATAAATATATCCCATAGTTTGTAGACACTATTAGCTGGATTCAGGTAGGGCGGCGTAATTTTGACCCGGCGTAGCGTATCGTATTTACGCTACGCCGCCGTAAGTCAGAGAGGCAAGTGCTGTATTCACAAAGCACTTGCCTCCTAAGTTACGGCGGCGTAGCGTAAATGGGGCCGGCCTAAGCACGCCTAATTCAAATGAGGAACAGGGGGCGTGTTTTATGTAAATGATTTGTGACCTGACGTGATTGCCGTTTTTAACGAACGGCGCATGCGCCGTCCGTGGACATATCCCAGTGTGCATTGCTCCAAAGTACGCCGCAAGGACTTATTGGTTTCGACGTGAACGTAAATTACGTCCAGCCCCATTCACGGACGACTTACGCAAACGACGTACATGTTTCAAATTTCGACGCGGGAACGACGGCCATACTTAACATTGGCAAGGCCAGCTATTTGTTCGACTAACTTTACGCCAGAAAACGCCTTACGTAAACGGCGTATCTTTACTGCGACGGGCAAGCGTACATTCGTGAATCGGCGTATCTCGCAGATTTACGCATTCTAGGCGTAAATCAGCGTTCACGCCCCTAGCGGCCGGCGGAACTAGACAGCTAAGATACGACGGCGCAGGATAGGTTTAAGTGTATCTCAGTTTGAGAATACACTTAAACATACGACGGCTTAGATTCCGAGTTACGACGGCGTATCTACTGATACGCCGGCGTAACTCTTTGTGAATCTAGCTATTTATGCGATTTATTTAATTTTTTTTACCAAAAATATGTAGAAAAATGCATATCGGCCTAAACTGTGGAAGAGTTTTATTTCTATATATTTTTTGGTGGGATGTTTATTATAGCACAAAGTAAAAAAGATTGCTTTTTTTTTTTCAAAATTGTCGCTTTATTTTTTGTTTATAAAATAAATAAAAACCGCAGAGGTGATCAAATACCACCAAAGGAAAGCTACGTCGCACGACCGCGCAATTGTCAGCTAAAGCGACGCAGTACAGAATCGCAAAAAATGCTCTGGTCAGGAAGGGGGTAAATCCTTCTGGAGCTGAAGTGGTTAAAGTAACGCAGTGCCATATCGCAAAAATATGCCCTGGTCATTAAGGGGGTAAATCTTCAGAGTCGTTTAAGTGGTTAAAGGAGCAAATTATCAATTAAACTTTTTTTTTTTTACTACTTTATACTGGCTTTTGAAATTTACAAATGCAGCAACTTAGATAAAAAGTGCATTTTATATATAACTATATAGATCAGACCAGAATGAGGGACAAATGCCGAGAAAAGAGGGACAGAGGGACAGAGGGACATTGCTCCAAATCGGGGACAGTCCCTCGAAATCGGGGACAGTTGGGAGCTGTGGATTTACTAATGTATCTATCTCTTGCTCTGCAGGGCATTTGCCACATGGGTCTCTGCCGCCCACCTCCATGGTAGATGGAGAGAGGCAGCTGCCCGACTCCAGTCTGCGTGTCGTCACCGACTCCTACAAACATGCTTTGATCGATGGCGGGCAGAACTGTCACTCAGGAGGCAGAAGAGCAATTGCAATCAGTCCGCTGCGCCTGCCATGTCGCTGCATTTCTGGAGAGCGGCCACAAGAGGGCACCAAGCGCTTAGACTGCGAACTCAAAATTCTGTGAAACAGGCAAGTACACAGGAAGACATATTATCCAATGCTGTACAAGGCATTGACCTAGGACCAGGGCCGATCCTAGGCAGGGTGCACAGGGTGCATTGCACCCAGGCGCCTGCAGAGGTGGGGGGCGCCGAAGTGCCAGAGTTCTCCCCTCCCTCCTTCTCTCCTTGTTTGTGTCCGTCCAGAACTAGTGTTCTGAGCATAGGTGTGTGTCCGTCCAGAACTGATGTGTGAGCATAGGGCAGCCCGTCCAGCCTGGCAGTGCTCGGGGGGGGGCGCTCCTCTTCCTGACATGAGAGTTCTAGTTTTCAGTGGCTGCGGAGTGCTGATGTGCAGGAATGAATTCCTAACACTGGGAGTCTTGGATCATGTCTCCACCAACCCCAGTTGGAATGCCTCCCACTCCCATCTCTATCTCAGGCTGCACGGAGAGAGATGAGTCACAGGGGTAGATTCAGGTAGCAATTACGCCTGCGTATCCATAGATACGCAGCGTAATTGCTAAGTAGCGCCAGCGTATCGACTTTCTGTATTCAGAAAGCTCGATACGCCGACTGTAGCCTAAGATACGACTGGCATAAGGCTCTTATGCCGTCGTATCTTAGGCTGCATTCTGACGCTGGCCGCTAGGTGGCGTTCCCATAGTGGTCAGCGTAGAGTATGCAAATTGCATACTCACGCCGATTCACAAACGTACGCGCGCCCGGCGTTCGAGTTTTACGTCGTTTGCGTACGGTGCTTCAGTAGTAAGGCTGCTCCTGCTATTAGGAGGCGCCGGCCAATGCTAAGTATGGACGTCGTTCCCGCATCGCGTTTTTCGAAATTTGCGTCGTTTGCGTAAGTGGATCGTGAATGGCGCTGGACGCCATTTACGTTCCCGTCGAAGCAAATGACGTCCTTGCGACGTCATTTACCGCAATGCACGTAGGGAAAGTTTCCCGACGGAGCATGCGCACTACGTTCGGCGCGGGAACGCGCCTAATTTAAATGATCCACGCCCCCTACGGGATCACTTAAATTACGCGCGCTTACGCCGGACACTTTTACGCAACGCCCCCGCAAATTACGGAGCAAATGCTTCGTGAATGAAGCGTAGCTCAAGTAATTTACGGAGGTGTAGCGTAAAAACAGTACGCTGCGCCTCCGTAGTAGTGCGCGCCCCTACCTGAATCCACCCTACAGTGTTTAGTGTGCTGTGTGCTCTGGGCTGCCCCTGCTCTAGATGTTTTATGGCATGATAGATTGCATAGGATACACAGCCCCTGCCCATTACTGTGTCTAGTCCATCTACAGACGTGATGTATAATGAAATGTAAAAGGGAGGAGTTAGTAAAATGACAACGCCCATGTGGGGGCGCCAGAAATATTTCTGCACCCAGGCGCCTGTGACCCTAGGATCGGCCCTGCCTAGGACAAATAGATTGCACTTGAGTTGAAAGATCAGTTCTGATTGGCTGCACTTCACACACATTGTTAAAAGGGAAATTCCACTTTCATGGGGGAAAAAATAGCATATAAAAAATAATAATATAGCGTATACAATTGCGACAAAAGTCATATTGTGATTGAATGTTATTAAAAATTTCCTTTCAATCTGCAGCCGCTGTCATTTTCTGTAAATGCAATATGGCTACCTGGAGGGGTTCTGTACAGAATGTTTACAGAGCCCCCCCCCCCCAGAAACATAATTTCCTGCTTGTGTGATTGGCTCACTGATTTTCCCAGAAGTTTGCCATAAGATACAAGTCAAATTTTAGGCATCTTCTGCAACAAAAATTTAATTTTTGGTGAGATACTCCCAATAGGAACATGCCTAAAGGTAAACAGACCCAGAATATTTCCTCATTAGAGCCCTGCAGGTGCACAGCTGGTTGATAATTATGAAACCACTCCCATTAGCCTCACTTGGCACAGAGGCACAGAGGAACACACAGGGATTTCTTCAGAATAACAAAAGGTAGGAATCTGCAACAAAGGTTGTTATAATCCTTGTAATGTTCATAGATCACCCAGAGGGGAATGTTTTTTCCTTTACTTCCTTTAATGCTCAGAGTACTGCCTTGTTATTTCCTCGGTTCATATAATGCTGACTTACGCTGCCAGGCTTTAAACAGAATGGCTCAAATGAGGATCTGAATTTTAAAGTGCATGTGCTTCTCCTTTTTACCCCCTTTTGGTCTGTCAAATATACCATTGAACGTGTTTTATCTCTTTTTGATACTACCCGTTGATCCTGCCAGAAATCTTGTGGTCTGATAACTCCCTGTGCTCTCTGCTGACATTTACATTCTTCTCAGCCATCTCTAAGGACTAAAGAAGAATAGGGAGAGGGGAGGGGTTCTGTAGTCCTCTCTTGTTTCTCTTGATACAGTATAGTGAGAGAGTGTAGTCACCCAATGGCAGGAAGTGTGTTACTGGCAGGATCACTGTGGAAATAAAGAAAAGAAGGGGAAAAAAATGAATACAGCCACCAGATTTAAAGCGGAGGTCCGGTTAAAAAAAAAAAAAAAAAAAAAAATTAAAAGTCAGCAGCTACTAATACTGTAGCTGCTGACTTTTAATAAGGAGACTTACCTGTCCAGGATGCCCGCGATGATGGCAGCTGAAGCCAAGCAAATGCTCGGGTCTCGGCTACCCCGCCGCCATCCTTAGTGAGGGAATTAGGAAGTGAAGCCTTGCGGCTTCACTGCCCGATTCCCTACTGCACATGCGCGAGCCGCGCGGCGCAACGTGAATCGATGATGTCTCCTGGGACACACACAAGGTCCCAGAAGACACCGCTCCCCCATTCCACAGGAGGCAGCCGAGGAACAGAAGAAAGAAGATGGACCCCGGATCAGGAAGTGGCAGATTAGGACGATCTGCCTAGCAACAGGCACTTCAGGTATATATAAAATATATATATATATATATATATATATATATATATATATATATATTTTGCAGCATTTAAAAAAGAAAAAAAAAAATCTTGGTGGAGCTGCGCTTTAAGGATGTTAACTGCTTGCCGACCAGCCGTGAGAGCCCGTAGCTATACGTCGGCTCTCGCGCAGGCCACTAGGGGCGCTCGCTCGCCTCCGACTCCCGAGCACGTGCCCAGCGGGCACGATCGGCGCCAGGCACACACGATTGCTCGTTACAGAGCGAGGATCGGGAGCTGTGTGTAAACACACAGCTCCCGGTCCTGTCAGGGAGAGAAATGACTGATCGCATATTCATACAATGTATGAACAGAAGATCAGTCATTTCCCCCAGTCAGTCCACCCCCCTACAGTTAGAACACACCCAGGGAACATACTTAACCCCTTCCCCGCCCCCTAGTGTTAACCCCTTCCCTGCCAGTGGCATTTTTATAGTAATCCAATGCATTTTTATAGCACTGATCGCTATAAAAATGCCAATGGTCCCAAAAATGTGTCAAAAGTGTCCGAAGTGTCCGCCATAATGTCGCAGTACCGAAAAAAATCGCTGATCGCCGCCATTACTAGTAAAAAATACCCCCTATTTTGTAAACACTATAACTTTTGCGCAAACCAATCAATAAACGCTTATTGCGATATTTTTTTTTACGAAAAATATGTAGAAGAATACGTATCGGCCTAAACTGAGGAAAAAAAATGTTTTTTTATATATATTTTTGGGGGATATTTATTATAGCAAAAAGTAAAAAATATTAATTTTTTTCAAAATTGTTGCTCTATTTTTGTTTATAGCGCAAAAACGAAAAAGGACGCCAATTTTGTGTGGGAGCCACGTCGCACGACCGCGCAATTGTCAGTTAAAGCGATGCAGTGCAGAATCGCAAAAAGTGCTCTGGTCTTTGACCAGCAATATGGTCCGGGGGTTAAGTGGTTAAGGTTTAATGTATTACCTTTTTTGTTGCTGGGTTTAGATGCACTTTAAGTCTTAAATCATTATAGCTATTCAGACTTACTTATCAAAGACGGACATTTGCCTTTGCATTTTACTTTAGAGAGTTCAGCCAGAGTCTCGGGGGTCATCTGACATTGTACAACCTTACACATTGTCTCCCAGCTCCTGAGAGCACATAACACAACACTGTAGTTAATAGGAGTGATAAAAAACAGCAGGGCTTATTATCTGACACTCATATGTACTCTCAGGAGATGGGCAGCAGTGAGTCCGGCAGCTGACTGAGCATCCATTGTTAGACTGTAGGTGACCTCTGACCCCTGACTCTCAAGCGAAAAGGTCAGGCCTAGTAAAGCCACATTTTGAGAATAATTATAATAATAATAACAGGAAAAGCTGAACAGTTTTAATAATTCAAAGCCCAGCTATCAGAAAGGTCCTCAGTGAAACAAAGAAAGCTGAGTCTCCAGGTAATCCCCACACAAACTAGTCGGGTGCTGTGCTGGCCCAGCTCACATACTGTGTATCATAAAGCAAATGATGGACGGCTATGCTCCCAAAAATCCTCTTTTTTGAAGATTCATATGACAGGTGGTTAACAGATGGGGACAAAGAGGTAGACGCACTTTGCGCAAATGTTAGCGCTTAGACATTACCTATTGGAACTAGTCACCATAATCGACTACTGTATATACTGCTGTAATGTGTCATCATTGGGTTACAGGTGAACTAACTGTGTTGTATCTGATGTGTTTTTATGTATATAATAAACAGAGATGTGTAAATAATTTTTTTTTTAAATACAATATTTTATATATATATATATATATATATATATATATATATATATATATATATATATTATATTATATGATATGTAACTTTTACCTATGGCATGTCTGATACAAAAGAGCCATCTAGTGGCTGAATTTGAGAATGTTACTATATTTGACATCAGTGTAAAAAGGCAGAAAAGCATACGCCCAGGTGGGATTGTTTTCTCAAAATTTTTCAAATGAAAGCCAAAAACACAAACTTAGACCAGGACTCTATAATGACTTAAAGCGTTAGTAAAGGAAACATTTTTTGTCATTTAGGATAACAAACATGTTATACTTACCTCCACTGTGCAGTTCGTTTTGCACAGAGTGGCCCCGATCCACGTCTTCTGGGGTCCCTCGGCGGCTGTCTCGGTCCTCCCCGCAATTACTCACCACAGTCATGCGAGAGAGCTCACATGGTGGTCAGTAATTGCGGGCGCGCTCCCGTGATACAGCGAGCGGCCATAGCCGCTCACTGTATCACTCGGCCCCGCCCCTCAGCGCGCCACGTCACTGGATGTAATAGACAGCAAATGGCTGCACTGCTCTTAATCTATCCGCTCTAGCCAATCAGCGGCCAGGCTGAGCGTCGAAGAGGATCTCTGGACCGCGCGGGACTTTTGAGGGGTCAGGTAAGTATAACGGGGGGGGGGGGGGCGTTATGAGATTTTTTTTACTTTACAACTCCTTTAACACCAGGGAAGGTCTTTGCCAGAATCTGAAGATGCTTTTCGCCCAAATCCTGCTATCACCTGGGGGTCCTCATTGACTACGGAGATTCTATACATCTCTGCTCTACACATTGTAATCATATGTTTCACTCATTACCTAAGACTTAATGGTGTCTCGTAGGCTTGCAATTATTGGACGACAGCAGCCGCGGTCTCCCTACGTAGACGGTGTCAGCATGTGACCGTCGGGACCAGAAAACTGAGGAAGATTTGTCTGTCAATGGCTCTAGGTAATGTAATATCTATTAATAATAACATGGTGAGTCTGTGGTCATTGTTGTTGTTGGATTGTGTCAACTATCAGAATTTCTTTGTTCTGTGGAGGAGTTCTACTTTAGATGCAGATCCATAACTATGTGTGATGGGGCCGGGGCCCCGCAATTAAGCCAATAGGGCCCCCTGTCTCTTTAATCTTTGTATCAAATACAAAGCCTGTAGTGGTGCAGGATACTAATTGCTTTCAAAATAATTGTATATACTGAGAGATCTTTAAAAAATTTGCATAGCCATTTGTGGAGGAGAATCTGCTTGCTTATTCGTTTAACGTGAATTGAGCAAAAATGTATGTTCTTTGGGCTATCCCCTCTTTTGAATGAATGTTTTATTATGGATAGTAATAAAATACTGCATTATGGCCACACGATGGAGCCTGAGGAACATAAATAACACCTATATATTTGTAACTAGAGATATGTAGCTGGATTCAGGTACACATGCCTAACGTTAGGCAGTCGTAGCGTATCTCATATACGCTACGCCACCGCAATTTAGAGAGGCAAGTGCTGTATTCACAAAGCACTTACGTCCTAAGTTACGGCGGCGTAGCGTAAATGTGCAGGCCTAGGCGCGCCTAATTCAAATTGTAAAGAGGCGGGCGTGTTTTATGCTAATGAATCGTGACCCGACGTGATTATCGTTTTGAGCGAACGGCGCATGCGCCGTCCGTGGACATATCCCAGTGCGCATGCTCCAAATTATGCCGCAAAGACTTATTGGTTTCGACGTGAACGTAAATTACACCCAGCCCCATTCACAGACGACTTACGCAAACGACGTAAAAATTAAAAAATTCTATGCGGTTCCGACGTCCTTACTTAACATTGGCTGCGCCATCTTTTTGGTGGAATATCTTTAGGCCTGAAAACGCCTTACGTAAACGGCGTACCTTTACTGCGACGGGCAAGCGTACGTTCGCGAATAGGCGTATCTCAATGATCAGCGTACATGCCCTAGCGGCCCGTGTAAATAGACAGCTAAGATACGACGGCGCCGGCGGTCGTATCTTAGCTAGATTTAAGTGCATCTCAATTTTAGAATACACTTAAATATACGACGGCGCAAATTCAGAGTTACGACGGCGTATCTATTGATACGCCGGCGTAACTCTACCTGAATCTGGCTAATGATGTAGACTGAGAAAGCTAGAGGGAATTAGAAAAAAAACATAATCTGAAATTTTCACTTTGTATATCTTGTTACAAGGATGTATGTATTTCCTATGCTCCTCATCTCCATCTAGTGGTCATAATGTGGTATTTTACTACTGTGCATACCAAAACAATATTCATTCAGAAGACAAAACACTCTAAAGAACATTCATTTTTGCCCAATGTACACAGAAAATATACATGCAGAATCTCTGGACTAATGGTTATGCCAATTTTTTTTATAAATAGAACCTCATGTATATTTTTTTAATCTAAATTTTTTGTTGCCAAATGCTATTGCTTCATGCATAAATCACTACAAAGACAGACAGTGCTGGAACCCCTCTAACTCCAGGCCCCATAGTAATTGCATAGTCTGTTATGGCTATAGATGTAAAGCACACAGTGAAGGGTGCCATCTAAGTGCAGTATTAAAGCAGTTATAGTACGATGCAAACAAATTGGCAACTCACACGTTTGGGAAGGCAGGTAGTGTATAAGAGAGCCCTGCAGCAGAGGCATCCAATGGAGGGATTCTTCAGCACTGCCCCTGGCCGGGTAGGTATAGGCGGCTCAGAGCCCTTCCTGGTTAGGAGACTGCAGAAGAACCCAATAGATCAGGGATATGCAATTAGCGGACCTCCAGCTGTTGCAAAACTACAAGTTCCACCATGCCTCTTGCTCTGAGTGTCATACTTGTGGCTGTCAGAGTCTTGCTATGCCTCATGGGACTTGTAGTTCTGCTGGAGGTCCGCTAATTGCATATCCCTGCAATAGATGATGTCTGATGCCGGGGATGTCCTGGAGCTATGGCTATGCATTTCAAGGCATTCCTGCCTCTTTGTCAACCCCATGTGTCCATTTTATTTATATATTCTATTTATCGGCATATATCGCACACTTTTTTCCCCTTAAAATAAGGGGAAAATCGTGGGTGCGCGATATACGCCGATAGCCACTTCCCGCGCTCAGTTTGATACCGAGTGCAGTACACTCGGGTACATTCGGCTAGGCTCGGCTTCGCTCGTGCTCACGCATAAACGTCACAGAGCGCGAGCGAAGCCGAGCCTTGCCGAATGTACCCGAGTGTACTGCACTCGGTATATGTCGGCAGAGGCATTCGAACTGAGCGCGCAAAGCGGGGACTCAACTTGAGGCGCACGCTGGAGAAGCCGGGAGGACACCACCGAGGCCGCAGACGGACGCCGGACCGGACGATGGACGCTGGGAAGACACCAAAACTGTAAGTAATAAAATCATATAACATTTTTTTTTACAGAAATTTCGGGGGCAACTTTAGGGGTGCGCGGTATACGTGGGAGCGCGCTATACAGCGATAAATACGGTAAATGTATTTGCCAAATGCTATTGCTTCATGCATTGTTCACTATGTAGCCAGACAATGCTGGAACCCCTCTACCTCCGGGCCCCGTAGCATGATCTACTATGGCTATAGATGTAACATTGATAGGTTCACCTTCCAAACCATTAGAATGGGAACTTGTTTTATGTGTAAGAATAATATCTGCTGCTTGATATCAGATCTGTCCTCTCTTCACTAGTCCTGTTCTGTCTTGTATTCAGATGGCAGTCAGGCCAGGATTACAGGCCGTGCGTTCGAGGATTACGAGGGGCTGACACAGAGCGCATTCAGGCGCTGGTTACTGCTGTACAGGAGCCGCAGATGTGGTGAAGGAGGCGAGGGGGGCGACCCGCAGGAAGATGACAAAGGACCCCCGAACAACAATCCAGTGCTATCAGATCAGGACAACACACGGTAGAAGTACCCCATCATGAAACGCCCCTAGATTAGAGCCCTTTAATTTATACAGATCAGGAAATGTCAGGCTGGATTCACATCTGAGCATCAGCATGTGCCGCGTACAGCCTCCAATACAAGTGCATGGCAGTATGCGGCTACTCTCTTGTAAACGCTATTGCTTCTTCACATTTGCACTTGCAATTGGGATTTATTTGTGATAGACCAACACAAAGTGGCACATAATTGTGATGTGGAAGGAAAATGATTAATGGTTTTCAATTTTTTTTACAAATAAATATGTGAAAAGTGTGGTGTACATTTGTATTCAGCCCCCCTGAATCAATACTTTGTAGAACCACCTTTCACTGCAATTACAGCTGCAAGTCTTTTTGGGGATGTCTCTACCAGCTTTGCACATCTAGAGAGTGATATTTTTGCCCATTCTTCTTTGCAAAATAGCTCAAGCTCTGTCAGATTGGATGGAGAGTGTCTGTGAACAGCAATTTTCAAGTCTTGTCACAGATTTTCAATTGGATTTATGTCTGGACTTTGACTGGGCCATTCTAACACATGAATATGCTTAGATTCTAAACCATTCCATTGTAGCTCTGGCTGTATGTTGAGGGTCGTTGTCCTGATGGAAGGGGAACCTCCCCACAGTCTCAAGTCTTTTGCAGACTCTAACAGGTTTTCTTCTAATATTGCCCTGTATTTGGCTCCATCCATCTTCCCATCAACTCTGATCAGCCTCCCTGTCCCTGCTGAAAAAAAGCATCCCCACAACATGATGCTGCCACCACCATGTTTCACGGTGGGGGTGGGGTGTTCAGGGTGATGTGCAGTGTTAGTTTTGCGCCACACATAGCATTTTGCTTGTAGGCCAAAAAGTTCAATTTTGGTCTCATCTGACCAGAGCACTTTCTTCCACATGTTTGCTGTGTCCCCCACAATGCTTCTCGCAAACTGCAAACGGGACTTCTTATGGCTTTCTTTCAACAATGTCTTTCTTCTTGCCACTCTTCCATAAAGACCAGATTTGTGGAGGGCACAACTTATAGTTGTCCTGTGGACAGATTCTCCCACCTGAGCTGTGGATCTCTGCAACTCCTCCAGAGTTACCATGGGTCTCTTGGCTGCTTCTCTGATGAATGCCCTCCTTGCCCGGCCTGTCAGTTAGGTGGTCGGCCATGTCTTGGTAGGTCTGCAGTCGTGCCATACGCATTACATTGTCAGATGATGGATTGAACAGTGCTCCGTGAGATGTTCAAAGTTTGGGATATTTTTTTTAAAACCTAACCCTAAACTTCTCCACAACTTTATCCCTGACCTGTCTAGTGTGTTCCTTGACCTTCATGATGCGTTTGTTCACTAAGGTTTATCTAACAAACCTCTGAGGGCTTCCCAGAACAGCTGTATTTTATACTGAGATTAAATTGCACACAGGTGGATTCTATTTCCTAATTAGGTGACTTCTGAAGGCAATTGGTTCCATTAGATTTTAGTTAGGGGTATCAGAGTAAAAGGGGCTGAAAACAAATACATGCCACACTTTCAGATTTTTTTTATTGTTTTTAACCATTTATTATTTTCCTTCCACTTCATATTTATGTGCCACTTTGTGTTGTTCTATCACATAAAATCCCAATAAAATACATTTACATTTATATGACAAAATGTAGGAAAATTTCAAGAGGTGTGAATACTTTTTCAAGGCACTGTAGTGGCCATAACCCCGTTCCTCAGTCAATAAATAAAAACAAACCGATTGTGGCCACTAGTAGGTATTTACGATCATAGGAGAGAAGTACTGTATTTATTGGCGTATAACACTCACTTTTTTTACCCTGAAAATAGAGGGTAAACTGTGCCAGCGTGTTATACGCAGGGGGCTGTGGAAAGTTTTTTTTTCTGAAACTAACCCCCGGACCATATTGCTGGTCAAAGCACTTTTTGCGATTCGGCACTGCGTCGCTTTAACTGACGTGCGACGTGGCTCCCAAACAAAATTGGCGTCCTTTTTTTCCCACAAATAGAGCTTTCTTTTGGTGGTATTTGATCACCTCTGCGGTTTTTAGTTTTTGCGCTATAAACAAAAATAGAGCGTCAATTTTGAAAAAAAATTATATTTTTTACTTTTTGCTATAATAAATATCCCCCAAAAATATATAAAAAAACATTTTTTTTCCTCAGTTTAGGCCGATACGTATTCTTCTATATATTTTTCGTAAAAAAAAAAAAAATCCCAATAAATGTTTTGATTGGTTTGTGCAAAAGTTAGAGCGTTTACAAAATAGGAGGTAGTTTTATGGCATTTTTATTAATATTTTTTTTTTTTACTAGTAATGGCAGCGATCATCGATTTTTTTTTTTTCGGTACTGCGACATTATGGCGGACACTTCGGACACTTTTGACACATTTTTGGGACCATTGGCATTTTTATAGCGATCAGTGCTATAAAAATGCATTGGATTACTATAAAAATGCCACTGGCAGGGAAGGGGTTAAGTATGTTCCCTGGGTGCGTTCTAACTGTAGGGGGGGTGGCCTCACTAGGCCCCTAGTGGCCGCTTCGAGAGCCGACGTAGAGCTACGGGCTCTTGCGCATGGGAGCTGACCTGCCGCCGTAGGACTGCGGTGGCTGGTCGGCAAGTAATTAGAGTTAGAGTGCGTTTTAAACGCCGATAAATACGGTATATTACACACAACATAGCAAGTTTCATTAGGGCTGTGCGGATGTTTGTCACAACTGAAGATAAAAGGGAACAAAATCTTTCAAATAAACACAACCACCCCATCTAAGGGCTGGTAATCCGCTGTATAGTACAGTTTTGTTCTTGGATCTAGAAACTTTGAACAAAGCACATGGATGATGTGTTGTCAGGGGACAGACAGACTGGGTACCGCCCACACTTGGACCCCTCTGCTGTAGATACTGATAGACTTCCTTCTTGACAAGCAAGCTTTCAACATTTTCCTAACACAGCAGATACTTCATGAGCCTGCATGGTGATACAGGAGGAAGACAAGTCTCATCAGTCAGTGTTTCCGATGAGGTCACTGTCCTGACTTGGGATTAAACTCTGAATTTGGAATGATTTCATTGCAGGGATCTGGAGGACAACGCTCATCTTTCGGAGTTGTTGCAGCATTTTCAAAGCAGAGCTGAACGGATTTGTCTGGTTAGGACATGGACGCGCTGGAAGGGGTTACATGAGACCGTATCAGTGGTACAAGTACTGGTAAATATCTATCCACCCCGGCCAGCAAATGGCAGCCACCCTCAGGTTCTGCTTATTTTTAGCATTGGGAAGGGTCGGAACTTCTGAAATGTGATCATTGCTGTCTGTGCTTTGCTGTACGGGTGACTACTGCTCCCTCAATTACAGTGGAACCTTGGAGTAAGAGCCTAATTCCTTCCAGAAGAATGCTTGTAGTCCAAAGCACTCGTATATCAAAACAAGTTTCCCCATAGAAGTCAATGGAAAGTCAGATAATTCGTTCCACAGTGACTTCTATGGTATGCAGTACCGCATGTGGCCAGAAGTGGCCACTCGGATGCACTCGGATATTGAATGTTTCAGAGTGGCTCCGAGTGCATCAATGCGGCTCCAAATGTCACTCGTTTTGCAGGAGAACACTCGCAAACCGAATCTAAAAAAGAATAAAAAAAAAGCTTTGTCTACGTTGTTTGCAATGCAACGTATTATTGTACTTTTACGGGTGTTACTAGGGTAGAAAGTAAGGGAACTCTCCCCTATGGGGTCACAGAGAAAGGCTGAGGGAAACATTTAATTCTAATTTTAATTCTTCTCTTCCCTATCCACTAAAGCTTTAAAGAGGAACTGCAGTCTGCTCTGTATTTGCCAAATATACCACAGAAATCTTTCTCCACCGAGTCTGGCTGCATCCATTTTAACTGTGGGCAGCTGAAGCTGCTGCCTGTTAACTTCTTAGATTTACATAAAGACACACACGCTCTGCAACTCTCATTGGCCCTCTTATGACTCATCCCCTCTTACTCTCAGGAGAGAGAGAGAGAGAGCTGTGCATGATGTCATAAGCCTAGGCTAATGACCAGACAAGAAACAGGAAGTGGGCTGTATACTGGCAGAAAAAAAAATGTTTCACTATCCAAAGTTAAACCAACAAGTGCAGAAGATTTAATAGATGGAAAGTTGAAAAAAATATTTAGGTTCCACTTTTACCTCATTCCTAGCATAGAGGGGTGCATTTAAAAAAAAAAAAAAAAAAAAGAAGAAGTATGAGCTATTTGACCCATGTGCCAAAAAATAAAAAATAAATAAAATAAAAAGCATAAAGAAAGGGGAGAAAAAAAATATAAAAAACCCTTCTCTGGCAGTGAAAGGTTTAAAACGACATGCATTTCTTTGTGTTAAGACATGTCCTATAAATGCAAATAATCGCACGTGTGTCATTGCCTTTGATTATTTTTTATCTGATGTGCAATTTGATCAAAACTATTGAATTAGCAAACAATTAAATAACCATAATTCCCCTTCCGATCAATTTAGACTCGGGCTCATTTGGATGCAATCAAACTGATTCAGTTGGTCAAAGAGGAATATTATCGATCATTTTGCATCAATCTGCAGCACAGAGATACTTTGTTTTTAAATACGATCAGATTTCGATTGCATATCATGTCATCTCAAAACCTGATCAATCGATAATTTCGGATTGTAAATTAAAATTGTATTTTAACTAGGGTTGTCTCGATACCACTTTTTTAAGACCGAGTACAAGTATTGATACTTTTTTCAAGTACTCGCCGATACCGATACTTATTTTTAATCTCATGTGACAGTATTTTTTTTTTTTTTTTATCTTTAACAATTTGTTTTTCATTTTTTACAATATTTTTTTTTACAATTTTTTATTTTATTTATAATGCTTTCTTTTTTTTTTTTTAAGGGGGGGAGGGTGGACTGTGTCAGTGTGTTTTTTTCTTTTCTTTTTTTTATTATTCTTTATTTATTTTATTTTTTTTCAGCCCTGTTGGGGGGCTTTGGTGAGATATCAGGGGTCTTAACAGACCTCTGACATCTTCCCTTTGAGACAGAGAAAGGGACTAGGGACACATGTTCCCCTGTCCCTTTCTCAGCAGCATCGGCTGCGCTGAAAATGAATGGAGTGAAGACAGCGTCTTCTCTTCATTCATAAACTGAAACATTGTAATCACAGTTTACAATGTTTCAGTTATGTGAATGGACCGAGTCAGTGATCACTGACTCTGTCCATTCAGAGCAGTAAGGAGCTGGATTTACCGGCTCCTACCCCGTTCTCCATCCTGACAGTTCCAGGGGGTGGAGGAGGAGCACGGAAGGGGAGAGAAACCCGGCGGAATACACGGAGGAATACACGGCGGGATACATGCCGGAATACACTATATAGCAGTGATTGGTGCCTGTAACTTCCCTATGCACTGATCACCCCTGACAGTACAAGTATCGGGTGAAGCATCGGGAGCATTTGCCCGAGTACAAGTACTCAGGCAAATGCTTGGTATCGTTCCGATACAGATACTAGTATCGGGACAACCCTAAAACTATTGATAAAAATCTACTTTCCTGTGTGTCCCATATTAATCAAATAGGTTGTCAGCTATAGATCGATCACCTATTGGAGAGATCCATCGGAAAAAAAATCGATCTCTTATGGAAACGTGTATGATCACCATAAGGGAGAATTTGCAGCATCAATAAAAGATGATTCCTTTACCTTATCAGTAGAAGGCAACTTGAATGCAGAGGGTGACGGCTCTTTGCAGTTTACAGTCATTTCAGACTATTAAAGAATCTTTCTATTGTAGAATCAGAGGCGCTTGGTGGAGGGAAGCTGGAAGATCTGGCGGAAGAGAAGGCTGCAGATTGTTACAGCAATACAGTTCTTGGATTGGGAGAAGAGGTGGCTTTGTCTCAAGGTAAAGAAAACCCTTGTCAAGACTTTTAGATAAATACATTTTATTAAAAAAAATTGGGGCAGCTGTGTGGGGGTTCCCCCCCCCCCCCCGAACAGCCACATCATTCATTCACAGGAATCTGTGAATGGAGAAACTACACGTCCTTTCTGCCCCCACGACAGACATGTCAATTTTGATGGACTGTGAGGTCGTCCATTGACACTTCCTGCAGCTCAGATAGCATGAGAGCTGTAAGAAGCGTTTGCAGGAGGCAGACATTTCACCCGTCACCCACTGGTTGTGGGTGCATTTAGGTTTTGTGCTGCCCTAGGCCTGACTAAACTTGTGCACCCCCTAATTTAAATATGACCCACCCCTTCCTGTCAAGGCCACACCCCTTGCGGTTTAAGACCCACCCTGAAATTTTCAAGTGGGGACACTAGTTCTGATGGCCTGGGGGCAATGGATTTCCTTAATTTGCATAATTTCCTCTCACTTCCTGTTTGGCTATGGGACAGGAAGTGAAGGGAAATCTCTGCAATGGGGCAGGGATGGTAAAAAATTAGAAGAGACTCCAAATTCTTTTTTTTTTTTTTTTAAGCACGTGATAAGAGCCAGAGGCTCTAATAGGCATCCAAAAAAGGATGGGCTTGGGGCGCAGAGCACTGCACGCCAAGCCCACCCAGTTGTATGACATAGCGAATGAATAGTCCGTGGTCAGGTCCGTTTGCCACCCCCCTGACCAATGGAGCACCAGCTGTCACTGATAAGCACAATACAAAGGGGTATAGGTGCGGCAGGGCTTTTTTTTCTTAGAGAATAGGTGCATGAACTCCCCCCTTTCTGAGTCGCCTCTTTTCTCCGCCCCCTACAAGCACCATTCCTTGGTTTCACCCCTTACTCACCTCCCAGTACTGTAATTTGTATGGAATTTGGTAATAACAAGAACAGGACTAAAATAGATCCCCTGCAGTCAGTAATAGTGGACAACCCGCAACAAAATTCCACCCAAGCAACAATAGACTGCTGGCATCAACAACACATCTCTCACAGCCAGCATTATTAGACGTTATGGCAGCCAGCAACAATAGACCCCCCTCCCTCAACAGTAGATCTCTCCCAACAACTGACCCCAGCAGTATAAGATCCAACCCCAGCAACAATTGACCTAAACAACAATAGACCCCTAGCGCTGAAGGTTCCGGAACTCTGTTCCCGCTGAAAAAAAGCCCTGGGTGCAGGGCACTGGATCTCTAGTAGAGTTAAGGGCCCAGATTCTCAAACGAGATACGACGGCCTATCTCCAGATACGCCGACGTATCTCTGAGTCGTCGTATCTATGCGCCTGATTCTTAGAATCAGTTACGCATAATTTGTATTAGATCCGACCGGCGTAAGTCTCTTACGCCGTCGAATCTTAACTGCATATTTACACTGGCCGCTAGGGGCGTGTACGCTGATTTACGCCTAGAAATATGTAAATCAGCTAGATACGCAAATTCACAAACGTACGCCCGGCCGACGCAGTACAGATACACCGTTTACGTTGGGCTTTTCCCGGCGTAAAGTTACCCCTGCTATATGAGGCGTACCAATGTTAAGTATGGACGTCGTTCCCGCGTCGAATTTTGAAAATGTTACGTTGTTTGCTCAAGTATTTCGCGAATAGGGCTGGGCGTCATTTACGTTCACGTCGAAAGCATTGGCTTCTTGCAGGTTAATTCGGAGCATGCGCACTGGGATACTTTCATGGACGGCGCATGTGTCATTTACGTAGGGTCACATAAAATGAACATAACACACGCCCACATCTATCACATTTGAATTTAGGCGGGCTTACGCCGGCCCATTTACGCTACGCCGCCGCAACTTTCGTTTGAGAATACGGCACTTGCCTGTAAAAGTTGCGGAGGCGCAACGTAAATATGATACGTTACGCCCGCACAAAGATACGCCGCTGTACGTGAATCTGGGCCAAGGAGTCCAGGGCCGTCTTAATAGCATCATGGGCCCCTGGGCAAAGTAATGCTCTGGGGCCCCTACAATGATAACAGTGCAGGTAAACAGACATCAAGTAGGTAGGAGGTAGACTGATTCCCTGTGTATCTATCACTCTCAGTGCCATCATGGGGCCCCCAATTTCGGGACAGCGTGGGCTCAAGGACCAGCTGCTTTGGGAAAAGTGCGGGGGCCCCCCATGCAGCTGGGGCCCCTGGGCAGTGCCCTCTCATTAAGACAGCCCTGCCAAGGACTCTGATGGGGTGTCTTATCTAGTGAAAGTGTTTTTTTCAGGCAGCTCTCCAAAGAGCAGGGGCTTAAAGCCAGCCATAGATGCTTTGAATCTTCGACGGTTCAGCAGGCACCGGCCAAGATTGGATCCATGTAAGGGCAGGCTGATTGTACCCATGTCTATCCATCGATCTACTTGGGTACCACCAGCATGTTGGACAACTAGCATGCAATTCTTGCCACCAGCGACAGCCACTAGCAATAATTTACTGTGTTCTCCCTGCAAGGACAGTGGCACTAACCCTTCCCATGGGAGGGATTCCACCCTTAAAACACTGGCTGTGTTGATGGGGTAATCGGGTGGAATTGAGGGAACCGGTTCCCGGGAAGGAAATTGCTTTAGCTATGGCCTTAGGTTGGCTCTGATTTCAAAAAGATAAAACACCAAAATTCGTTGCAGCATCTTTCTAAACAGACTTGTATAGTTCATTATAAATGTGACTAAATTTTTATTTTGACCTCAGGCCTTTACAATATGGCGGCAGCGCATGGTGACCAGACGAGGACTGGGAAGAATGGGAATTGAAGATTTCCCAGGATTTGGGAAATGATGGGGTGCAGTAAGAGCGGACATAACATTCCTGACAAAACTACAGAGGCCTCGCTGCACATCCAGAGACAACGCTTAACAGGAAAGAACAAATCCCAGGAGGCCAGGACAGGTAGTAGTGCCAGGATGGCCACTACCTAGAAAAGAACTACAAGTCTCAGCCTGTACTGTATGGTGGTTTGTAGTTTCCTAACCCAGGAGAGGTGTGCTACATGTCCATCGGTGTTCAGTCCCTGCAATGAAAAAGGGTCCTGAAGATTGATAAACCTTACGTCCCGCTCAACAGCTGGAAAACATAGGAGGCGTGTCTAAACAGTTTGGTGAATGGCATCAGAAAACAAATAAAAGCGAATATACAAACAAATGACCTTTATTGGCCTTCAAAATAATCGCCATCCTTCACAACACACTTTTAGAAAACTGTTCATGAGCTTCTGGAAACTGTCCGCAAAGGCTTCTTTAGGAATCGATCGCAGATCTTCTTGGATTGCTGCCATGTCTGCAAAACATTGTCTTGACCCTAAACTTTTGCAAGGGACTTTGGGGAAGTCGTGATTGCCATTCCATCAATTACCGCTTGAATTCCAGATCGATGATGATGATGATTCGCAGAAAGGATGGATCCTAGTCACACATGGTAATGAAATCTCCAGAGGTTTCTATCCGTTTAACTTTGTTAACCGGGAACAGATCTTCCGCTTACCCAAATCTTTGTGGACGATGGTGCGCACCGTGTCCTTGCTAATGCCCAATTCTTCTGCCGTCAAATGCAGATCAGTCACCGATCTCATGTCAGCATTTGTTGCACTCGCTCAATCATGTCTGGGGTTCTGCTTGGCGTGGCTTATCCTCCCTCAATTCCTTCCTGACCCGAAAGCGTTTGAACCAGTCGTAAACACATTTTCTGCTCGCGGCTTTCGTCCCGTACACTTGCACCAACATTTCATGCGTCTCAGCTGCCATTTTCTCCAATTTGTAGCAGAACTTGTTGTTCAATTGCACTGTGACCTTACCTACCTCTCGTATCGACTGCCCGCAGCGGGTTTACCCTGATGGTCACGTGTACTCTATGCTAGGTAATGTCACAAAACTCCGCCCCAATGCATTTCACCACTAGTCACATGACTTCCTCAAGGAGTGAATTGTGTTACTCCTTGAGGCTAGGTTCACACTAGTGCGAATTGAATGCAAGTTTCTCCACATCCAATTTGCATAGCAGGAGATTGTGACCAGCTCCCTATGGAGCAGGCTCACATATCTCTACAGCAGCTCCAGTGCAAAATTCCTTTGGTCTGTTTTAGCCCAAAAATTGGTCTGGAATCGGACCTGAAATGTTGAATGGAGACGAGCCGGAGTGTGCTGCAGTGTGAAGCCAGCCTGAGGAAATCATCACACCAAAGCAGACAGTAAACCCTGAGCCACTGCGAATATCTAGATGCCTGTGCAACCCCTGGTGTCAAGTGTCCCACCCAAGTGCACTATTAAAATGTGAACTATTGTGCCATTTGATTATTTTTAAATAAAACATTGATTTTATGCAGTAGTTTTTTTTGTTTTGTTTTTTGTCTCTGAGTTATGCTTGTGTAAAGATTCCTGCACAATCAGAAGGAGGCCTCCCTTGGACAGGAGGAAAGATGAGATCACTAATAAGCTGCTTGCTATTGGATAAATACCCCTAAGGGGAAGACTTGTTTAGACCTTGAGCAGGTCTGAATGTGAGGTGAGCAAATATATATTGGCTGGTGGAGGGACACTAGGTGTTTGTCTAAGAACTAGTATTCACAGGAGAGCATCCACTGAGTAGGTCATATTGTTTCAATGTAATAAAAGAGTACTTTCCACACCCAGTTTCATTACCAGGAGGTGTGACCATCACGTATATTCTTCTTTTAACCCAATTGTCACACAGTGTTTGTTACTACTACAAGTATTTGTATCATGTAGTATTGAGGGGTTCTACCACTGTTGCATGTCTATTTTTTCATGCTATTTAAAATTTTGTTTGGGGGTTCCCACCACTGTTGTATATGTTCACTTTGCTCATGCTATATAACACAAATAGTAGTAGTTCTTTGCATGTATAATATACATCTGTATTTTAGAGGGCGTCACCTATTTTCAGTATTTACAGTCAGTCTAACATATAGAACCATAATCCCAGGTCTCTGTCGCCTAGGATAAGAGATTCAACTCAGAGCAGAGCCCTGTCTGTCCATCAGAAGCAGGAGGGGGGGGGGGGCTCACCACAGTCATGGAGAGCAGCAAACACTTAACAGGGCATTAAACCCCTTTCCTGCCATAAAAAAATGTAACAAAGCTTTGTCTAGATGGGATCCTGCCTATGCTGGTTACATGACCAAAAGGACAGGTATTGGGTCATATGAGGTTCAGGGTTTAGATGGACCTATGCCTATCCAGTCGGCCCGACTACTAGTTTCTATTTTTTTTCATCCATCGGTCTGCTTAAAAAAAAACAAAAAAACAAAACAGAAAGGGCTCGGTCCTGTTTAGGCAGAATGGAAGTTAGTTGGGTTTAAATAGACAGATGGAGTCGGTTTACACCCAGTCACTCATAGAGCAGAGTGGACAATTCAGTTATTTCAACGCTAGACCTCTGCTGCAAGGTAACCCAACTCCGATTCAGTTGGACAATGGCTTATTCCAACCATCAGGGAGGAACCAAAAGTCTTGCAGCTCAAAAAGAAGTAGATTTCATTCTGGCTGGGGCAGAACTTCATGTTCCAGCCCTGACCACCAGACACATAACAGGTAGACTTCCTCAATTATCAACACCCCGAGAAAGGTATTCTCACCTTGAGGCATTTCAAGACCCCTGTTGCCGGTGGGCAGAATATGGACCTCTTACCTTCCAGGGTCAACCAGCAGAGCCGGTGTGGCTCCAGTTCCAGGGATCCTCTAAGTCCTTGCAGTGGATGCTCTGGCAACCTCATAGGACAAATTCAACATGATCTACATTTTTTGCTCTGCAAGAACTCAACCTTGTTCTGTTGGTTCCTTAAAAATCACTCGTTCCAATTAGGAATATTCCTCTGTCTATCCTTTCTCAAGAGGTTGACTTTCTCATCGCTACCATTTCTGCTAAGCAAGTTTCTGAGTTAGTAGCCTTAACCTGTAAAGAATCCTTTTTTTGTGCTACACAAGAACTAGGTTGTGTTGAGGCCCAGGGCCACATTTCTTCCCTTCATCAGGATTTTGTTCTACCTTCTCTGTCCTGCTCCTAAGTATCCCAACAAGATTTCCCACCATTGCCTGGATGTGGTAGACACTGGGAGTTTATCTCTCAGCTACAGCTCCTTTTCGACAGTCCAAGTCTCCGGTTGTTTTTTTCTGTAGGAAATGGCCTGCTTCTCATTCCACTATCGCTAGGTAGACTCAGCTGCTCATCCTTCAGGTTTAAGTCCTCAAGGTCACGTTTCTTCCATCATTTTAACTAGTAGCCGACCAGCCACCGTCATTATACGGCGGCAGGTCGGCTCTCCTGGGCGAGAGCCCGTAGCTATACGTCCTATCGTATAGCCGCCACTAGGGGGCGCACGCTCCCCGCTCGCCCCCGACTCCCGTGCGTGTGCCCGGCGGGCGCGATCGCCGCCGGGCACACGCGATCGCTCGGTACAGAGCGGGGAACGGGAGCTGTGTGTGTAAACACACAGCTCTCGTTCCTGACAGCAGGGGAAATGCTGATTTTCTGTTCATACAATGTATGAACAGAGGATCAGTGTTTCCCCTAGTGAGGCCACCCCCCCCCCACACAGTAAGAACACACCCAGGCATACTTAACCCCTTCCCCGCCCCCTAGTGTTAACCCCTTCACTGCCAGTGGCATTTTTATAGTAATCTAATGCATTTTTATAGCACTGATCGCTATAAAAATGCCAATGGTCCCAAAAATGTGTCAAACATGTCCGAAGTGTCCGCCATAATGTCGCAATACCGAAAAAAAAAATCGCTGATCGCCGCCATTACTAGTAAAAAAAATATTAATAAAAATGCCATAAAAATACCCCCTATTTTGTAAACGCTATAACTTTTGCGCAAACCAATCAATAAACGCTTATTGCGATTTTTTTTACGAAAAATATGTAGAAGAATACGTATCGGCCTAAACTGAGGAAAAAAAATGTTTTTTTATATATTTTTGGGGGATATTTATTACAGCAAAAAGTAAAAAATATTCATTTTTTTCAAAATTGTCGCTCTATTTTTGTTTATAGCGCAAACAATAAAAAACGCAGAGGTGATCAAATACCACCAAAAGAAAGCTCTATTTGTGGGAAAAAAAGGACGCCAATTTTGTTTGGGAGCCACGTCGCACGACCGCGCAATTGTCTGTTAAAGCGACGCAGTCCCGAATCGCAAAAAGTACTCTGGTCTTTAGGCAGCAATATGTTCCGGGGGGTAAGTGGTTAAAAGGCATTTCCCGTTGTAGGCAGATGACTGTCTCTCAATTGTGCTGTTACCTCCACATGGTGGAGACTACAAGCAGCTATAGAGAACAATGATGGCCAGCCAATGGAGTAAGTTCATGGAGACCCAATAAATGGAGGGGAAAAGGAAACATGGAAATAGTTTGATACACAATGCTTTAGCAAACTAAATGTTATCCTGTTAGGGTTTGCATCTACTTTAAAAAAATAAAGTACAATATATCTATAGCTATCTATCTCTTCTGTAGAAATTTGATTTTCTATGAAAGCTCAAATAAATTACAAATAATGGGAGAAAAAAAAATGAGGACACAATAAAATCTCACAAAAAGATGTATTTTCCACTGTAAATCATTTTACATAACATCTTAAAAATATATTTCAAAAGATTTCTTCCCTTCAGAAAATCCACTTATAAAATGTAAGGATCATACAGGTTTTAACAGTATAAGGTCTTGTGTAGATGCGAGTTGTCAAATGTTTTGCATTTGAACACAGAGCTGCTAAAAACAAAAAAAAAAAAACACACACAGCAAAAAGCCACAGTTAGCGTGCTTTGCCAGCAAAACAAATCCCTCACTGGGACATACAACTTCCAGAGAAATGCAATTCTGGTCAAACACAGCTGCAGATCTATTAACACTGCACCATAGAAATAAGTGGGACTGTGTTGCCCTGTGTTTGATGTGCGCTTAAGCACAGGAAAACAACACCAAAAAAAGTGCCAGAATTGGCGGGAAGTGGTTAAGAATCCAACAAACGATATTGCGTTTAGTGTAAACTCACAAAGCCAGACTGTGGCCCATCATTCAGTGTCAGACCCTCTCCTACTCCTTAAGACAGGTTAAAGTGTTATTAAACCCACAACAGTAAAATCAGTCTGTATATGCAGCATAGCATGCTTGTTACACTCACTGTGGAACTTAAGGGGTTAATCCTCTGCATTGTATAAATAGGGGGTTTTATCCTGTTTGGACAGATCCATCCCTCCTGCACTGTCTATCTGGGGAAGGCCAGCAACCACAAGCAGAGTAGCTGACCTGCACATGCTCAGTTGTGTCTTTTATACTGGAGAGAACAGTTTCTTGTTCTCAGAGATAGTCAGGTCACATGATCTCGACATCACACATGTGGGCGTGTATACACAGACTGCAGTGTAAATCTCCTCCTTCCTGAACTTTCAGCAATGGAGAAACTGCTCAGTTTATCATGCAACCGTGGCATACAGATCATCCAAAAAGTTAAATAGTTGCAGTATTTTAATGTAAAAAGAAGATTTTATAAGCTTATAAACGTTTTATTATAAGGAACAATGGTTGGTATTTTTGAGAATCGTGATCTTCATTCTAAGCTCCAGAATCGTGCAGCTCTACTTTATGTCCCAATGACAATTGGATTTAAAACATTTTGGGTTGTTAGGGAAACATGGACTGGTGATAAAACATCAGTGGAGGTACCTTTTTTCCCATGAGAACTTTTAAAGCGGGGGTTCACCCGCACATGACACTTTTTCCCCTTAGATTGATGCTCGTTTTGTCTAGGGGAATCGGCTAGTTGTTTTAAAATATGAGTAGTACTTACTGTTTACGAGATGCATCTTCTCCGCCGCTTCCGGGTATGGGCTGCGGGAATGGGCGTTCCTATTTTGATTGACAGTCTTCCGAGAGGCTTCCGACGGTCGCATCCATCGCGTCACGATTTTCCGAAAGAAGCCGAACGTCGGTGCGCAGTATAGAGCCGCACCGATGTTCGGCTTCTTTCGGCTACTAGTGACGCGATGGATGCGACCGTCGGAAGCCTCCCGGAAGACTGTCAATCAAGAAGGAACGCCCGCTCCCGAAGACCCATACCCGGAAGCGACGGAGAATATGCATCTCGAAAACGGTAAGTACTGCTCATATTTTAAAACAACTAGCCGATTCCCCTAGACAAAACGAGCATGAATCTAAGGGGATTGTTTAAAAAAACAGTTTAATGGGTGAACTCCCGCTTTAAAAAGGAGTGAATTTCCCTTCCTAGGGGTAGATTTCCTCTAACTTCTTGCTGTCTCCCTCCGTTTGTAAGTAGGAGTCGCTTGTAAGTCGATTGTTTGTAACTAGGAGACCGCCTGTACTGGAGAAACTGTACTGGTGGGGCAATTCATTTATAGACTCACGCACCACCTCCTACCCATGTGACTTCGCCTCCATTGTGGAGAAACATGTCTAAGCAGTATGAGAGGGTCTGGCATTGAACTATGTAGCAGTCATGCTTTGCAGGTTTACAGGAATTTTGCTGGATTTTAAGGAATTTTTTATAAAATAGCGGAAGAGCAGCCTTCCAAGCAGGAAGGAACATATCCCAGGATGTATGCAGATGGTGGATAATCTGCAAGACCAACTGGAAAAGCAATGGAGTTGATTTACTAAAGCTGGAGAGTGCAAAATCTGGTGCAGCTCTGCATGGCAGACAATCCACTTTTATATTCAGTTTGTTCAATTAAAGGTTCACCTTTCATAACAGGTTATACCCATTTTCAGCGTGTAACATGTTATAAATGCACCCGCTCCCCTGCTGTGCCAATTCGATTCCTTCTACCAAAGTCAAGGTTCATACACTGGTTAGCTAGCCGTCGCAAGCGTGCATTCTGTGACAATTGGTTTTTATGCACAGCTGCACCAGATTTTACGCTCTACAGTTTTAGTAAATCAACCCCAATGTCTTTATGACTGTCACTCTGGAAGTTGTCACACACACCTTTGTGGCCCAGGCATTTGTGCCAGTAAGTAATAACTGGTAAAACATTTCAAGACAACAAATTAGCAGCTATAATTATTATTTTTTTAGCTATATTACCAGGGATTTGTCAAGCACTGGTAGTAGTCTATTCCTTGATATAGCGTTCCACAATTTAACTTGTTCACAGTCTATTACATTTATATATATATAAAAAAAAATGTATCAGAAAATAGTTCTGAAATGTATACTTTTAGTGTATTGTGATAAGAAAGTTAATGTAGTCCATAGAGCAGTTTCTTTAAGTAGAATTTTGGTAAATATTGCACTGTATTTGTATTAGAATTGGTTTCTTAAAACCAGAAAGACATCCTATTTAAAAAAAAATAAAAAACACACGCAACAGGGACGGCATGAAAACAGCAAGGAGGAAAAAAATTAACTGATTGAAACTTGGAAAAAACACTATATGGCCAAAAGTATGTGGACACCCCTCCAAATGATTTTGTTCGGGCGATTTCAGTGAAGGATGCTACATCACGCAGAGATATTGTGCATTTTCAACCGTGTGGGGAAGACCCTGTCCTGTTCTGGTATAAATGTTTACAAAGCCGGCTTCATATAGACACACGTTAACCAGTTCTATGTGGAGGAACTCGAGTGACCTGCACAGAGCCCTGACCTCAACACCTTGGGGATCATTTGGAACATCGATTGTGAGCCTGGACTTATCATCCAACCTGACCACACAAATAGGCACAAATCCCACAGATACTACAAAAATATTGTGGGAAGCCTTCCCAGAAGAGTGGAGGCAGTAAAAAAAAGACACATAGTAGGGAATGCCAATGGTTTTAAAATTGGATGTCCAACAAGCTCATATCGGTGTGAGGGTCAAGTGTCCATGAACCTTTGGCCACATATCTGTCTCTTTCAAGCAGTCCTCTTTACATTCACCTTTGTAATAAAACGGTTGGAGAAATCGGGTTTTGGACTGTGGTTAAGCTTGACATGGCATTAAAGTCAACCATCAGTATATTTTCTTCCTTGATGCAAGATTTGGTTATATTGCACATCGAAAGGGAGGCTTTGTATCTATTGTTGGCTTTCTATAGAAAGGACCACACAACAATAACAAGGGCTCCAGAAATGAGAGCCATCTCTAAGTTTGGCTTAGAAGAAACTTGACTCTTGGGTAATGTCAGTCTTGACCAATCCATCTTGTTCACACCCAAAAAAATAAAAAAAAATGCATTCATAGGAAGAGCTGGGAAAAAGGTTTGTAGTAGTCGTCGTCAACCAATAACATGATTTGTTGCTCAGTTCCTTTGATTAGGATTGTAGTTATGTCTTGCATATGGGGCTTTGCATCTTAAAGCCTCGTACACACGGTACAAGTGTTGGCCAACCGAGCGTCTGATTTTTGTCAACAGGGCGTGCGCCAGGATCTTGTCTTGCATACCAACGTTGCACAATTGTCGTGCCACAAACACGAACGTAGTGACGGGACCCTTCTGCTAATTTCATGTTTGGTGAGCATCGATTCCGAGCATTCGTGTTTGTACTTTCGACTTTTGTGTGATGCATTTATGTACTGACCATACAAAAATAAGGTGTGGAGCCGTTGTCCACCAAACATTATTTACTAGCCTGCCATACAACGATAAGAATTTAGGACAACGGTGTGTCAACAGACAATCCCCTTCCAACAATCGTATTGTGTGTACGAGGCTTTAGACCAGGTGGTCTCCTGTTGGACGGACCATATCACAGGAGAGTTGCTTAAAGTAACCAGATGCAGAGGTTTTCCATAGATAGGAGGTGAGGAACAAGGCTGGGCATCCCTACCGATGGCAGGGGTCTGCTCCTTGTACTACGAGGTAGTAGTGGCAGCTACAGGATTTCTCAGTATCATTGTTCTGTTGGGTTGTCATGTTCTTGAAATGTGTCCTCTATCACTTGCCACAGGCAGTTCTCCAAGGGGAAGTCATTGTCCACGAGGTTAACCAGGAAGTAGTTATCATGGATATACTGAATGATCATTCGAGATGGAGATTCCTCCTCATAGAGCTTTGCCCATTGCTCGATCCACAAGGCAAAAGCTTCATCCTGTGCAAGAAAGAAAGAAAAAGGTTTCATCAGATACTTAGCCTAAATACTAATTAACCCCCCCCCCTTTTTTTTTTATATACAGTCCTGATCAAAAGTTTAAGACCACTTGAAAAATGTCAAAAAATCATATATTTTACATTGTTGGATCTTAACAAGGTTCCAAGTAGAGCTTCAACATGCAACAAGAAGAAATGAGAGTGAGACAAAACATTTTTTGAGCATTCAATTTAATGAAAACAACGAATAAACTGAAACAGGCTTTTTTTTCAGCTGATCAAAAGTTTAGGACCACACCTCCAAAAAAAAAAAAAAAAAAAAAAAAAAAAAACTCCCCCAAAACAGAAATCCAACTTCCAAACATGAACTCAGTAATGAGTAGCTCCGCCGTTATTGTTAATCACTTGTTTCGGCATGCTTGATGCCTCGCGTTTCCATGAGGGGAGTGGGAACATTTCTCCAAGTGGTGAAGACAGCCGCACGAAGGCCATCTACTGTCTGGAACTGTTCATTTTTGTAAACTTCCCTTGCCATCCATCCCCAAAGATTCTCAATTGGATTTAGATCAGGGAACACGCAGGATGGGCCAAAAGAGTGATGTTATTCTCCTGGAAGAATTCCCTTGTCCTGCGGGCATTGTCTACTGTAGCGTTGTCCTGTTGAAAAACCCAGTTGTTTCCACACAGACGAGGGCCCTCAGTCACGAGGAATGCTCTCTGCAACATCTGGACATAGCCAGCGGCCGTTTGACACCCCTGCACTTCCTGAAGCTCCATTGTTCCACTGAAGGAAAAAGCACCCCAGACCATTATGGCGCCCCCTCCACTGTGGCGCGTAGAAAACATCTCAGGTGGGATCTGCTCGTCATGCCAGTAACGTTGAAAACCATCAAGGTTACATTTTTTCTCAGAGAATAAAACTTTCTTCCACCTTTGAATGTCCCATGTTTGGTGTTCTCTTGCAAAGTACAAACGAGCCGTTCTGTGGCGTTCAAGGAGACAAGGGCCCAGATTCAAGAAGCACTTGCGCCCGCGCAACCATAGGTTGCGCGGCGCAAGGGCTTACTTGCTCCGGTGTAACGAGTGCTCCTGATTCAGGAACCTCGTTACACCGACTGCAGCCTAGGATGTGACAGACATAAGCCTCCTTATGCCTTCACATCCCAGGCTGCATTCTTGCGTTGGCCGCTAGGGGGCGCGGCCATTGTGATCGGCGTGTAGTATGCAAATTGCATACTACCACCGATTCACAAAAGTTGCGCGGGCCCTGCGCACGCAAGGTACGGAGTTTCCGTACGGCGACTTAAGCATAAGGCTGCTCCTGCTAATAGCAGGGGCAACCAATGCTAAAGTATAGCTGCGCTTCCCGCTCGTGAAATTTAAATTTCACGTCGTTTACGTAAGTGAACCGTGAATGGCGCTGGACGCCATTCACGTTCACTTAGAAGCAAATGACGTCCTGGCGACGTCATTTGCCGCAATGCACGTCGGGAAAGTTTCCCGACGGAGCATGCGCTGTTCGCTCGGCGCGGGAGCGTGCCTAATTTAAATGATTCCCGCCCCCGGCGGGATCATTTACATTAGGCAGCCTTACGCCCGGCTGTTTAGCATATCGCCCGCGCAATTTACGGAGCAACTGCTCCGTGAATCGCGGGCAAAACGCAATATTTGCGTGGGCGCAGAGAAAAATATTTGCTCTTTGCCCACGCAAATATTGCTCCATTCTACCTGAATCTGGGCCAAGGTTTTTTGAAGACGTTTTTGTTTTTGAAGCCCTTCAATCTCAGATGCCGTCTGATGGTTATGGGGCTGCAGTCAGCACCAGTAAGGGCCTTAATTTGGGTCGAGGATCGTCCAGTGTCTTGATGAGAGACCCTGCTTATGCAGTTCAGCAACCCGACCACGTTCAAAAAGGGAGCGTTTTTTTGTCTTTGCCATCACAACGTGTGACTACCTGACAGAAAATGACAATGAATCCACAGATTTGCACAGATTTGGCCTTTTAAAGGCATGTGGTCCTAAACTTTGGATCAGATGAAAAACAGCCTGTTTCAGTTTATTCGTTGTTTTCATTAAATTAAATGCTCAAAAAAATGTTTCGTCTCGCTCTCATTTCTTCTTGTTGCATGTTGAAGCTCTACTTGGAACCTTGTTAAGATCCAACAATGTAAAATATGTTTTTTTGCCATTTTTCAAGTGTCTTAAACTTTTGATCAGGAATATATATTACACATATATACACACACACACACACACTAGGAAAAAAAAAAAAAGTAGCCAGGCTACATACCGTATATACTCGAGTATAAGCCGACCCGAATATAAGCCGAGGCACATAATTTTACCACAAAAAACGGTGAAAACACATTGACTAAGGTATAAGCCTAGGGTGGGAAAATGCAGCAGCTACTGGGTAAACAATGCCAATTTGCAGTCTAATTGTGCCCAGATATGCAGTCTAATTGTGCCCACAGTCAGCAGTAAAACAGCGTGTCTGTCGCTGTGTAATCCATATGCAGCCGTACCTTTTCATTAGTAAAACAGCGTGTGTCTGCCGCTGTAGAATCCAGTCTGTTCCCGTCCATTGTAAGACAGCCCCGCCTCCTCGTCATCCGTCCGTGATAGAGGAACACTGATACGATGCTGGGAACTGTATCAGTGTTCCACCTATCACAGACGAGGAGGCGACGGGGCTGTCTTACAATGGACGACTGAACAGACTGGATTATACAGCAACAGACACACGCTGTTTTACTAATGAAAAAGGTACAGCTGCATATGTATTACACAGCGGCAGATCCGCTGTTTTACTGCTGACTCGAGTATAAGCCGAGGGGGTACTTTTTCAGCCTAAAAAACTGATTATACTCGAGTATATATGGTATACAGTCATACATATGGGGCATTTTTACTGTTTTTAGCTGCTAAATACCAAAGCAAGACTTAAAATGAGAAGTTCAAAAAAAAAAAAAAAAAAAAAAAAAAAGAGAAGTCCAGCTGGAGCTCATTTGGCTGGGCTTCTCCCAAGGGTCACAGGAGTGCAATTAAATTTGCACTCCTAAAACCCATTTTCAGCAGAGAGCGGTCTGAAGTCTGCTCTCTGCTGACGTCACTGGAATGAGTCTAGGCACCACATCATCACAGCAATGATCCCATCTCAGCGAGCCGCTAAGAGCCTGAGACGGGCGATCCCCACCCCTCCACAGCTCAGTGCCCCAGTGAGCGTGGAGGAGCAGAGAGGAGAGCTGCTCTCCTCAGGATCTGCGAAAACCGATCTATCGGCAGTGTTCAATGGCTTCTGTTCTCAGTGTAACACTGGGATGACAAAAGCAGCATCTGTCCCCCATGCTGCATCCACCTAGGGGGGGGGGGGGGGGGGGGGCACATACTTTTTTTAATATACACCATCCTAGCAGCACATTGGAGAGTCTGACCACAGCTCTCATTTTTATATTTGCACACAATACTGGGATACAGCTCTCCAGTATTTAACAGACACAGCTCCAATCAACATCACTACTCAAGGAGCACTGTTGATTCAGGCTTGGTTCACAACATCGCCGCATGCGCCTCACAGCAGGGGTCCGGTGCGTGCTGGTTCACCATTTCAGGTCCGATTTCAACCGATTTCAACCTGAAACGCACCAAAAAAGGCACGCATTTTTCCGGCATACCGCACTGGAACTGCTGCGAAGATATGTGAACCGGTTCCATAGAGCCTGCTATGCGAATTGGATGTGGGGAAACACGCATAGGTGTGAACCGAGCCTAAAGCTTTTTTGCATTGGATACTGGCTCCTACTCACTCCAATGGCAACAACCTTGACTTTGTTTTCTCCATAGAAACCTTCACCACCTCAGCCCTTGTCTTCTCTGCTACTGATCTCCTCTATGACAAAATCTCTCCCCTGTCCTTCCCCAATATAGCAACTTCTGTCTACAACTGCTCACCGTCATCTGCCCCTAGACAAGCTTGCCCCACCTCACTACTCACAGAACCAGGTCCTGGCCTCTAGAACCCTGGCAAACAGATGACACCCGAAGTCTCAGAAAACATAGTCGCTCTTTAGTGCCTGTGGCAAAAGACAGGCCCAAGAAGACTTCAACCAATATAAAATCTGCCCTCTGAAAATACTATTCCTGCCGCTTCACAGCCAAGCAGACCCAGTTTATCACGCTCATTAACACATTCTCAAACAGGCATATCGGTTTTCATACAGAAGGTCAGTAGGACTTCAGAATTGTACCTTCCAGTACATGAAGCTGTCTGGGTCCACTACCGTAGGCTGGATAATTTCACGGCCAGGAAAGATGCCCCACGTCACAGCATTTGGTTGTAGGTCTGGGGCATTGGTGATGTTTTTACCCTGCGGGGAGAAAGAAGGTAATACAATTTCATAAACTCATTTCATAAAATTATCTTCACAGACTGCTCTGAATGTCTTCATTTACCACATGCAAACCAGCATGGAGGAGAGTCATGTTGTAATATACATAAGAGGACATATATACATACATGTACATTGACGATATGGTAGTTGACACGAGGTTCATATCTCTTCAGAACTTTGGTCAGAGCCGTCACCATGTCACTGGATGTAAAGAACTCCAGGTAGGCCTGTATACACAGAGGGCATTCAGTACCACACAAGATATGAATACTCTTATACGGAATTGAAACCAAAAGTTTGCTCATCACTTTACAATATAAAAAGGGAGACCGTACATTTACAAATAAAGACAAAAAGGCAAGGAGGACCCCGTTTGAGAAAGCTTAAAATCTAAAAGAGGGAGCTGCAGTGGCTCAACGCGATTGGCACTGCGCTGACAAGCCATTCACCTCTGCAGCTAGGGGTTTGGTTCCCGGTCTCGGCTACATGTGAATTGAGTTTGGTGGTCTCAGCCCGGCTCCCAGTGGGTGTGCTATGCGAGGTAAGCTTGCGCTTAGTACGCCCACCCCCCTCCCACAAAAACCACCACACTTACACGCACTCGAAATTGGGTTAACATGCACGCACTTTGACCATGCAGTCTCTAAAAAGAGAGGCGAAGGACTAACGGGGCTGGTTGAGCGGGCTAGATCCTCTCACTCCCTTATAGGGAGTCCCTCTGCCCCGTTGGGCTTCAAAGCGGAGCAGGTAGGGCGGGCTGTGTGGGAGGACCCCCTCACACACCCACCATTGCCACCCGGGGCATGGAGAAAGGTGGCAGATTGCCTCTGGGGGAGGCCTGCCTACTCCCAACTCCTGCAGTCCGACTCCTCTCTCGAGTACACGCACAAAATACACTTAAAAAAAAAAGGAAAACAAATCTAAAAGAGAAGAAGGGCGCGTAATCCAAAAATAAATACTTTTGGGGATGAGTTGATGCACAACATTTCATACAGGTTGGTGCTGATTATAATGTATGAAAATTTTGGGAGCAACTGCGCTAAGATGATAGGTTGAGATTAATAAGCAGCAATTAAATTGTGTATAAACAAATTAAGAACAAGTGAAAAAAAGGGGGGGGGTAATTGCGCTAAACTCAATTGTGCACTTGTGTCAAGTATGTGACCAAATGTGTGCGTTTAACAAGTGAATCTACACTGGAGGTATAGATTCGTCCTGTGGAACCAGGGGGGCGTGGCCACCTGTTCCCACTGAACACTGATGTGTATAAACCCTGTAGTCAAATGGCACTGGGATGTGTCAATCGTGACTGCAATTTTTGCAAATAAACAGAGTCAGGGAACTGTGGCTGCCAGTCCCTCTCAGGCAGTGACTGGTGTGAGCCCAAAAAACTGCAGTGATTAAACTATGTACCACAAATAATAACACGAATAATAAAAGTAAAAATTAATAATAAAAACCGTGATAGTAATACTTGCTAAAATTAATCACAGAATTAATATTGTGTAAAAAAGTCCATAAAGTCCAAATTTGAAAAATTAGATAGATAATCGGTCCATGTGGCTATGAAAACACCCGTGAAATTCCAGAAATGCTGTAACTGAACACCAGATGTGAATCCACCACCAATTATGCAGCTGCTTACCAGAAATTCAGGTCCTGCCGGACCACTATCAACATATCTTTTAGCCAAAGATTTTAAGGCAGTAGTAGATCCTCCACTTGCACCAGAACCCAACCGTATCCAGCGATGGATATAGAAAACAAGACAGAGCTCCACATGGCATAAAATCCAGGTGATTTATTTAAAATAACATTAAACGTATGTACAACTCACATTTGTAGATAAAAAAAACAGCAATTGGCCTGTAACGCCGGCCGGACGTATCCAGGAACAACAGCCACTTGTTTGGAGAAATGAAGGGGATGGCGTCCACACGTCACTCTCTCCACCCGACGCGTTTCGTGACAAGATCACTTCTTCTCGGGGTACGAGTGGCGTGGGACGCCACCCCTTTTTATAACAAGACAATAATGATCAAACAATTACACTAACCAGGCCTCGCTCCAGGACCCACACGCGCACCGGAAGTGCATCGATCCACATCCGGATCACTAAGTTCACCGGAAGTGGATGTCCATAGGTTGTCCAAATGACTTTACCTAAAGGGGCGGACACCTCCGACGCTCGTGACTTCCATCGCAGCGAGGCGTGGCAAAAACACCCCTTGAGACAGGACTTTGATGTCACCGCTCAAGGTTGCATCCTTATGAAATATACAATAAAATAAAATAGTCCGAGTGTTAAATTGACAGTTGCCGCGCGTGATCACATGTATATATCAGCGTTCAGCATGGGAATCGTCACTCGGTCAGAAATTATAATAATTTCTTAAAGAAATAAAACAAATCATAAATTAAGTCATGACGTTGTAAACCAAGCCTCGTCATGAGTTATGGCGCATGCGCCCATACACCACCTCAGACCACCTGCGTTCCACCTAAGGCAGATCCTAATTGGTTGGTGGGGCGGGCTCACCAATATCCTTACAGGTGGGCTATGACATGACCCAGCAGGATTAAAAACAAGGCCGCTGACAGATGAACTTTACAATAATAGATATAAACCCCGCATATTGGTAAATATCTTTGAGCTGATATATGAGCTAAGCTAATGCTAATGCCATTCAGACAGTACTGGTTTGTTTAGCTTAGCTCATATATCAGCTCAAAGATATTTACCAATATGCGGGGTTTATATCTATTATTGTAAAGTTCATCTGTCAGCGGCCTTGTTTTTAATCCTGCTGGGTCATGTCATAGCCCACCTGTAAGGATATTGGTGAGCCCGCCCCACCAACCAATTAGGATCTGCCTTAGGTGGAACGCAGGTGGTCTGAGGTGGTGTATGGGCGCATGCGCCATAACTCATGACGAGGCTTGGTTTACAACGTCATGACTTAATTTATGATTTGTTTTATTTCTTTAAGAAATTATTATAATTTCTGACCGAGTGACGATTCCCATGCTGAACGCTGATATATACATGTGATCACGCGCGGCAACTGTCAATTTAACACTCGGACTATTTTATTTTATTGTATATTTCATAAGGATGCAACCTTGAGCGGTGACATCAAAGTCCTGTCTCAAGGGGTGTTTTTGCCACGCCTCGCTGCGATGGAAGTCACGAGCGTCGGAGGTGTCCGCCCCTTTAGGTAAAGTCATTTGGACAACCTATGGACATCCACTTCCGGTGAACTTAGTGATCCGGATGTGGATCGATGCACTTCCGGTGCGCGTGTGGGTCCCGGAGCGAGGCCTGGTTAGTGTAATTGTTTGATCATTATTGTCTTGTTATAAAAAGGGGTGGCGTCCCACGCCACTCGTACCCCGAGAAGAAGTGATCTTGTCACGAAACGCGTCGGGTGGAGAGAGTGACGTGTGGACGCCATCCCCTTCATTTCTCCAAACGAGTGGCTGTTCCTGGATACGGCCGGCGTTACAGGCCAATTGCTGGTTTTTTTATCTACAAATGTGAGTTGTACATACGTTTAATGTTATTTTAAATAAATCACCTGGATTTTATGCCATGTGGAGCTCTGTCTTGTTTTCTATATCCATCGCTGGATACGGTTGGGTTCTGGTGCAAGTGGAGGATCTACTACTGCCTTAAAATCTTTGGCTAAAAGATATGTTGATAGTGGTCCGGCAGGACCTGAATTTCTGGTAAGCAGCTGCATAATTGGTGGTGGATTCACATCTGGTGTTCAGTTACAGCATTTCTGGAATTTCACGGGTGTTTTCATAGCCACATGGACCGATTATCTATCTAATTTTTCAAATTTGGACTTTATGGACTTTTTTACACAATATTAATTCTGTGATTAATTTTAGCAAGTATTACTATCACGGTTTTTATTATTAATTTTTACTTTTATTATTCGTGTTATTATTTGTGGTACATAGTTTAATCACTGCAGTTTTTTGGGCTCACACCAGTCACTGCCTGAGAGGGACTGGCAGCCACAGTTCCCTGACTCTGTTTATTTGCAAAAATTGCAGTCACGATTGACACATCCCAGTGCCATTTGACTACAGGGTTTATACACATCAGTGTTCAGTGGGAACAGGTGGCCACGCCCCCCTGGTTCCACAGGACGAATCTATACCTCCAGTGTAGATTCACTTGTTAAACGCACACATTTGGTCACATACTTGACACAAGTGCACAATTGAGTTTAGCGCAATTACCCCCCCCTTTTTTTCACCGATTCTAATGCATGCCTTGCACTGGTGGCAACGAAAGGGTTACAGAGCAATAATCTCCATTTCTGGATGAGCACACCTATCTTTATTACCGATGACAGCAGACCTGTCACATTTAATGAAAGGTTCTGCTTTCCCTCAGCACAAGCTGGCCTGACTCTTCAATTAGACCCCTTTCACACCGATGAGTTTTTCAGGCGATACAGCGCTAAAAATAGCGCTGCTATACTGCCTGAAAAACTCATGCCCAGCAACCTCAATGTGAAAGCTGGAGGGCTGTCACACTGAGGCGATGCGCTGGCAGGAGAGAAAAAAAATCTCCTGCAAGCAGCATCTTTGGAGCGGTGGGAGGAGGAGTATGTATACCGCTCCGTCCCATTTAAAACAATGGGAAACCGCGGTATTAACCCTTTATCGGCCGTTAACGGGGGTTAATACCGCACCGCTAGCGAGCGAATCCCGCAGCAATTCCAACGGTATATTGCCGCTAAACTGCCACCACGCTTCCCGCCCCAGTGTGAAAGGGGCCCAAGAGCCAGGCCTACAGCGTCCATCTAAAACTATTGCTACTTTCCAGCTATTGCAGCGTGCGTGTCAGGCAGCTGAGGAGTGGCACCCGGTAATGAGCAGCAAATCTTGTACAAGGGAGAGGGTGGCTTTGCTAGAATGGATCTTGGAATAAAATAAAGGCCATATTAAGACAAAGGCATGCTGCATCGTTGTCCTTATATGGATCCTGTGCGTCTGGTCCATGTACAAGTTGTACAAATAAAAAAATTGTATTAAAATATTTAAAACATACTTCAAACCAATGTTTCACTTTTAATAATCAACACAGCTTTTTAAAAATGAAGTCCACATTTTAGACTATGCTTCCTGTGGCAGCCTTTTTAAGGGTGCAACATGAAGCATAGTCACATCCCAAAATTAAAGGGTACTTTTGTCCAGAAATTTTAATAATTTGAGGTTAGCATGGCTGCCAATAGAGCTGCCTGCAAAGAGTTCAGGTCTGGAATTGTCTACACTGAAGTAGATGGTCCCCATCCCTCACCCGCATCTTCTGTGTGCTAGTCTTCGGTCATCTTCATTGGTTGGCGTGGGAAGATGTCACTCCTGTGCATGCCCAGGAGCCAGTCATCCCAGCACACAGGGATCAGCCTGGCACCGTAAACTGAGCTGCACATGCACAGCTCAGATTGCTGCGAGCAGGCAGGTAGGTGCATATTTTTGCAGAAGTGACATAGAATGTCTCTTGTTCAATAACAGCTTGCCTGCTTGCAGTCTGTCTAAAGACAATTTCAGCTCCACTTTAACCATAATTTCCACCGCAGCAGAGGTGAGGGGCATAACGCAGGGGCAATCCCTCCTCCATCTTGTAGTCCTGCTGCACTTCCTCCAGTCCCATAGCAGCAGGTCTGTAACCTCTGTATTGACCAGAGGCTGGGAAAATACAGTTCATTGCACACGCAACACTAACAACATTTATTTTTTAACTCACACTGATCATGAGATTAAGGTTGTTGCATTTACTTTTGGTTTTAAAAAAAATTGGATTAACCCTTTAACTCCTTGTATTAACAAAATACCTTCTGGAACACATAGCCCTTGCTGGGGCCCCAGCCAACAATTGGATCTGTGGAGGGCTTCCCGTTCACATTAGGCTGCGAGTTAATGGTCAGGATTCCTCTTTTGTTGACCTTTTCAAGCTCTTCCTTCAGCAAGTTGGTTTCTGGGGCCAGAGGATCATCGTTCCAAGGCAAACAATTTACCTGAGGAGGACGGAAAAGTATGGTCAGGTATCTTCAAAAGTCTAACACAAGGCTGGGGGGTGGAAGGAGCAGAGGAGTTTGTGAAAAAATGCCAACCAGACCACTGCCCCCCCCCCCCCACCTCCCGATTTATCGAGAGAGACACGTGCAAGAGACAACGGGATGCAACACCTACTCCATTACTAGAACAATATGAGATCATACCACAGAGCGCCTATATATTGGTGGTGGCAAATTTAGTAAATATAGAAGGCCTCATGTACCGCGCCCCCCCCCCCCCCCCAACATGTCAACAAGGTCACACAATAACCTTTTCTGTATATATATATATTATACACACACACACACACACATTCATTCGTATAAATGGCTTGGTTTACCTTCAAATCCATTTGTACTTTCAGACCCATTCATAAAGTAAACAAAGCCATTTCTACCAACGACGGTGGGTTAGGCAAACCCTACAAAGTCCTGATCTGTCTGTTATAATGAATTAGCCGGGAGTTTCACACAAATAAAAGGAGTACTCATATTGGCTCCTGTGTAAAACACACAGATCAGCAGGCTTATTTATATGGTAGTACTTTCAACACTCCTAAAGCAGTCACTTGGATAGAACATTTCAGGTGGCAATTGGAACTGTTCCGAGTGAATCACACAAAGTAACAGGGGACCAAGTACATTGGACAACATGTTGCGCATTGGGTAGGATGCATGTAGCCCATGTGCTATGTGTTGGGTACCAGAGAATATGGCTGGTGATATTATAGCAACAGTCTATAATAAATAGATCAGGTGAGAGTTTACAGAAAAGAAATCCTCAAATATCCTGTAAAAAGGTTAAAGCTGGTGAATCATCATAGGTCCTCCCTTTGCATTCTTTCCTGCTACTGTGAGACACAACCCCCCCACACCCCCACACACCCCCACACACCCCTTCTCTGGCCCCGTACTCTTCATTGCCCAGCCAAGAAGAATTTGTGACTCGTTACTCCACCTCATGCTGAACCTACTTTGTGTGCGTTCTTGTTGGGGGTCCCGGATATGTAGCTGGTGAAGACCTCATATACGCTCTCCTCGCTGCTAAGCTCCTCCCCCCACATTTTCAACAACTGATCTCGTGGGGACTTGCTCTTCAGGTAGAAAAGGTAGTAATCCTTCAATTCTCCAAAGGCCGGAGACGACGAGTTACCCCTTTATAAATCAAACAAAAAAATTACAAAAATAAAACTATATAGGCATTTTAAACATCTTCAAGGTATGTTGCAAAGTAAATTATATATCATTTTTAACTGTGAATTTATCAGTCATGTTAAAACAGAATGCCAGGACAGCAATAATAGCAAATGACAATTTATTTTTTTATTTGATGCAATACTCCAGCTCAGAGCTATCCCCCTCAGTACCACTATTCCATGTCTCTTTAGTCATCCAGGTTAAATGATAGCTAGATTTATTCACCCCACGTTCTCTAAGCCCAGGTCATCATGGATCCACCCCCAGTCTTTGACAGAACATTGAAGAGAAGCATCATCGTATTGAACTCCTCTCACTGTTCTCTCCACCCATCAGCATGCTTCTTTTAAAAGTGCTGTGCAATAAAGTTGTCACAATATAAAATACCAAAAACGTATACCATTGATATACAGGATATTATAGACTCCTCATCCCCCTGCCCTTTTAAATTGTCTCAATGCCTGTCTCAGAAGTCTACACAAAGTAATTTCCATCTACCAATCCATTATTTTCACACGTACCAGCGCCCGTTCGGGAAGTCATCCCACTCCTGTGTCCTATGAATGTAGCTCTTCGGTCTGGAGGCCCAGAAAATAGGGCGAACATCCTCCACCCTCCTCTTTGGATGTGCGCTGACCGCCCACGGGAGAGGTCGTCTGATGTGTATTGGGAAGAAAGTTATAAAATTAACCCAGAAGAGGACATGAAAACAGGCACACTCATGACATATATAAAAAATATAGCATCACCCACCTGGGGTCCTCTTGCCATAACCCCAGACGCTTCAGCACCTCTATGGTAGCCACCTCCCGGTTCAAAGTGTAGAAGTGCAGCCCATGCACCGCTCCGCTGTCCAAAAGCTCCCTGCACATAGACACCGCCAGGTCAATACCATAATTCCTGATGGCAGCATCATTGTCCTTTATGGGTTCAATCACATCTGTGATTTCTTTGGGTACCTCGAGCTTGGAGAGTTTCACCAACTGTCGCAAGGAACAATAACCCTAAAGGAGTGCAGAGGAGGAGAGGTCAGATGATATCTTATGAAATGAAAAAGACACACATATTGAAAGTGAAGAGCGCTGCGCACCCCGATATATTGTAGCAAGGAAATTTTTCCCCAGTGGGGTTTTTAAGCAGCGAAAATTCCAACAATTACAAAATTATATATGTTAAAAGGGTTTATTAACTGGTTAACGCCCGCCACATGTACGTACAGGAAAAAGAAAAAATCGCGCCAATCTATAAAAATTATTCAGACCTATGTGACAACACAATTAGTGTAGTGAATAAATGTCCAAAAAAGAAAAAGAAATAATGTCCCTGTAGCATGTGAAATATACCACACTAGCATGTGTGGGAGACATTCAAATCCTTATTGGAATAAACATAATAGTGAGTTATATTAAAAGTCCAAATAGCTGTGAAGTTTCTTGGGACAAACAACACCCGGTGCACAAATGATTGAGTGAGCCACCACCAATGGACTGGGGCTTACCAGAACACATATAAATAACAGCGTTATTTAAAGATTGCAGCAGGGGTCTCCAAGGGGTATGGTCACAACACAGGATCAATGGATGTACAGCATATATCCTTCACTGGTATCTCCACGGAGGGATATGATAAACTCGTACTGACAGACTCTCGGACCGTAGCAGGAAACAATGGCATGTCATGCAGAGAGAAAGCCGCACATAGCGTAATACGTCCAAAAAATACTTTTATTAAAAGTGTAAAAACCTACTTACATCAATTGAATGAAATATAGGCACATAAAAACAGTTTGCCGGCCGGCATAGATGGGAGCCCTTCCTCCTTGTACGAACGCGGTGACGTCACTGCACGCCGTCGACCCAGACGCGTTTCGTTATAGGATAACGTTTTCAATGGGATGGGCTCTGCAGTGATTCACCGCTTTAAATAACCAGGCCTCGCTTTGATCGCCAGGAACCGGAAGTGGCGAAAACGCCATTTTGGATTTGGGAAAATGTAGCAAAACGGCATGCCTAAACAGGGATGCCTCGAGTGGAAAAGACAGGGAGATCCATGTCATATGAGGACAGGATTATTTGTGAATTAAACAATATATATGTGAAAAATAGTGAACCTAATAATAGTAGTCTTTATTTAATCATGATCATTGAACCAACCAAAAATTAGTACCTGCATTACGGACTAAAAACACTGACTCCCCCATGTGGGGAAGCGTGGAATTACGTGCAAAAAATAGAAAAAATAATAAATAGTGAAATTTCAACTTAAAAAGGCAAGAAGGAGAAATTAATAGCTCCTTCGCCAAATGTGATCAGAACACACAATAATTGAACACTAAAAAGTGTTACATAGTGAATATACACTAATAAGTGCTAAACTTCAAATAAATGAACAATAATTATATGTTCAAAAAAAAAAACGACATTATTGTTTATCAATAAAAATAGTGACAACAAATAATTATGAGTAAATGTAGATTAATTAAATATAAACAAATACTCCCAATCGTATCTAATAGGGTGAATATCATTGGATTCTCAGGGTTAGTGGTTGTATATTCGAGAACAAAACACCATCCTGGTGGGATCAAAGCTAGGCTAAATCAATAACCAAAACATAAAAATATATATACACATATTATTAATAAATTCACCAAGGAGCTACCTCTCCAGTTGGGCTTATAAATATCTATACCTAGGAATAGAGTATTCGACGGGTCTTTATTATGTTTCAACAAATAGTGTTTTGACACTGAATGGTTTTTGAAGCCAGTAATAATGTTGGTAATGTGTTCGTTTAAACGAACGCGTAGTGGCCTCTTGGTCCTACCTACATATTGCAGGCCGCAAGGGCACTGCAACAAATAAACAACACCCGTGGTCCCACAGGTGATAAAAGGCTTTATAAGATGTTCCTTGCCAGTGGCAGTAGATGTAAAGGTGGTAGTACGTCTACTTCTGCACGAGTTGTTGGTACAAACCCTACAGCGTCTACATCTATAAAAACCTGTTAACTGGTCAAAAAAACTTGAAGTTTTACATGGAGGGTTTAAAATATTGGGGGCAATACGATTACGTAAAGAGGGCGCTCCCCTAAATATGACCTTAGGCTTCTCTGGCAAAAGTTCTTTAAGGACAGGATCATTTCTTGCCAGGTGCCAATGTCTATTTATCAGTTGTTTGATACCTCCATGTTGAATGGAAAATGTAGTGATGAACGGGGCACAGCCCTGAAATTGCTCACTTTGGTCTCGTGGCCGCTCAACCAAGAGTTCCTCTCTAGGGATGGAACCGACTGTCCCCAAGGTATCTTCCAAAGAATTTAAATCATAACCTTTCTCCAAGAATCGGTCAGTCAACACCTTAGCCTGCTCTGAAAATTCAATGGGATCTGAGCAGTTCCTACGGAGCCTCAAGTATTGGCTCTTCGGGACTGACCTAAGCCACTGGTCATGATGGCAACTTCCTAGTGGTATAAAGGAATTGCGGTCCGTAACCTTAAAGAAGGTAGAGGTAGTAAATTCATTCCCTTTGATCCGGACATTTAGGTCGAGGTAGTGTACCTCTGTTTGACTAGCTTCAAACTTTAATTGGATACCTCTCTGATTCCGATTTAAATCAGACATAAAGTTTTCCAACCTGTCCAGAGGGCCATCCCATAGGAGGAGGATGTCATCAATATACCTGGCCCATAACATGAGCTCAGGCACATTAACACCATAGATGACATCCTCCTCCCACTTGGCCATGAACAGGTTCGCTAAACTGGGGGCATATTTGGCCCCCATGGCTACGCCAGTTTCTTGTTTGTAGAACTTCCCCTCGAACCAAAAATAGTTCGAGGAGGTGGCGAACCTTAGAAGAAGCATAATGAACTCAACCTGTTTGGCCGGGAGGCCGGAATCTCTTCCCAGGTATAGGAGTACTGCCTCAAAACCCAACTCGTGTGGTATAATGGTGTAGAGGGACGTGACATCTATGGTCACCATCCACATACCTCTCCTAGGGGAGAGACCTGCTAGAAGATTTATAATGTGCCTGGAGTCCTTAACATATGACGGCATCCCTCTAACTAATGGTTGCAGGAAAAAATCCACGTATCTGCCCACCCGGGACGTCACCGAGTCAATACCACTGACAATGGGACGCCCCGGGGGGCAGACAGGATCCTTATGGAGCTTTGGTAAGTAATATATAGTAGGTGTCCGGGGTTGGTTTGTACCAACAACTCGTGCAGAAGTAGACGTACTACCACCTTTACATCTACTGCCACTGGCAAGGAACATCTTATAAAGCCTTTTATCACCTGTGGGACCACGGGTGTTGTTTATTTGTTGCAGTGCCCTTGCGGCCTGCAATATGTAGGTAGGACCAAGAGGCCACTACGCGTTCGTTTAAACGAACACATTACCAACATTATTACTGGCTTCAAAAACCATTCAGTGTCAAAACACTATTTGTTGAAACATAATAAAGACCCGTCGAATACTCTATTCCTAGGTATAGATATTTATAAGCCCAACTGGAGAGGTAGCTCCTTGGTGAGGGAAATATCCAAGCTCGAAATGGCTTGGATACATCGCCTCAAATGTTATATGCCACATGGTCTTAACGTGGATACAGACGTGAATGCGTTCATTAATAATGCTTGATCTGTTATAAAATTTATTAATAATATGTGTATATATATTTTTATGTTTTGGTTATTGATTTAGCCTAGCTTTGATCCCACCAGGATGGTGTTTTGTTCTCGAATATACAACCACTAACCCTGAGAATCCAATGATATTCACCCTATTAGATACGATTGGGAGTATTTGTTTATATTTAATTAATCTACATTTACTCATAATTATTTGTTGTCACTATTTTTATTGATAAACAATAATGTCGTTTTTTTTTTTTGAACATATAATTATTGTTCATTTATTTGAAGTTTAGCACTTATTAGTGTATATTCACTATGTAACACTTTTTAGTGTTCAATTATTGTGTGTTCTGATCACATTTGGCGAAGGAGCTATTAATTTCTCCTTCTTGCCTTTTTAAGTTGAAATTTCACTATTTATTATTTTTTCTATTTTTTGCACGTAATTCCACGCTTCCCCACATGGGGGAGTCAGTGTTTTTAGTCCGTAATGCAGGTACTAATTTTTGGTTGGTTCAATGATCATGATTAAATAAAGACTACTATTATTAGGTTCACTATTTTTCACATATATATTGTTTAATTCACAAATAATCCTGTCCTCATATGACATGGATCTCCCTGTCTTTTCCACTCGAGGCATCCCTGTTTAGGCATGCCGTTTTGCTACATTTTCCCAAATCCAAAATGGCGTTTTCGCCACTTCCGGTTCCTGGCGATCAAAGCGAGGCCTGGTTATTTAAAGCGGTGAATCACTGCAGAGCCCATCCCATTGAAAACGTTATCCTATAACGAAACGCGTCTGGGTCGACGGCGTGCAGTGACGTCACCGCGTTCGTACAAGGAGGAAGGGCTCCCATCTATGCCGGCCGGCAAACTGTTTTTATGTGCCTATATTTCATTCAATTGATGTAAGTAGGTTTTTACACTTTTAATAAAAGTATTTTTTGGACGTATTACGCTATGTGCGGCTTTCTCTCTGCATGACATGCCATTGTTTCCTGCTACGGTCCGAGAGTCTGTCAGTACGAGTTTATCATATCCCTCCGTGGAGATACCAGTGAAGGATATATGCTGTACATCCATTGATCCTGTGTTGTGACCATACCCCTTGGAGACCCCTGCTGCAATCTTTAAATAACGCTGTTATTTATATGTGTTCTGGTAAGCCCCAGTCCATTGGTGGTGGCTCACTCAATCATTTGTGCACCGGGTGTTGTTTGTCCCAAGAAACTTCACAGCTATTTGGACTTTTAATATAACTCACTATTATGTTTATTCCAATAAGGATTTGAATGTCTCCCACACATGCTAGTGTGGTATATTTCACATGCTACAGGGACATTATTTCTTTTTCTTTTTTGGACATTTATTCACTACACTAATTGTGTTGTCACATAGGTCTGAATAATTTTTATAGATTGGCGCGATTTTTTCTTTTTCCTATATTGTTTGTGTTATGACACGTTATTGCTGCCTTTTTTTATATTCATTTATTTAATCACGTTGTTTTGGTTAGCGCAATTTTTCTTCTAAAAACATGTACGTACAGGCATATGGGCGTACATGTACGTCCCCGCCTTTCCGCGGGTCCGATCGGGTCACACACGGCTTTGCGACAACGCGTTCTGGGAGGTTCAGCGGCCGGGAGACCACCGGGATCTATTAAAGATATTTGGTGGGACTCCAATTACGAATACTGTTCCTACAACACAGTTGATTGGTAACTATATATTCTTGTTTTCCAACCATTGGGCATACACCTAGTTATAGAATTAAAATTCATTACTTATTCCATTACAGCAAACTATAAATCCTCTGAAGAAGATCCCGCATCAGGGATCGAAATGCGTCAGGAATTCAACATATACAGATGTCCTTATGTACAACTGTAATTGCAATGTTGCGTTTGTAACTGTATGTATGTATTTTTATTCTTGTGACTGGAGATTAAAAAAAAAAAAAAATTTTATTATCATGACTGTGTCCAAATATACACATTTAATAAACCCTTTTAACATATAATTTTGTAATTGTTGGAATTTTCGCTGCTTAAAAACCCCACTGGTGAAAAATTTCCTTGCTAGATGATATCTTATTGACTGTTAAAGACTATGCAAATTCTTAGACCCCTTTCACACTGAATCGTGTTTACAGCGTTTTAGCGTTAAAAATAGCGCTATTAAAACGTTCATAAAACACTCTCCATGCATCTCAATGGACCCTTTCACACTGAGTCCTGCAAGCAGCATCTTTGGAGCAGCTTTTGGGCGCTAAAAAAATAACGCTCCAAAAACTCCCCTCTCCATTGTAATGAATTGAAAGTGCTGTAAAAACGCCTTACCATTTCACACTGAGGCACTGCAAAAACACCCTAAAACATTAGGGTCTTAGCGGTGCTTTACCAGCACATTGGGGTTGCAGATGAGGCTTCGCTCGAAAAACGCTTGAATAATGCAGTATGAAAGGGGCCTTACAGTTAACTTCTGTTATTCGATGCCTTTTGGTCTGTTAAAGCAGAACTCCAGCCTTCCCTTCAGTCTTGCACAGTTGTAGATGCTCCTCTCTCCTGTACTGAAATAGCTTACAGCCATTTCATTGCACAAATTGATGGAGTCTGCCTTATTTCCTGGCTGGAGAATGTCCAGCATCATCTAGCCTTTTCCTCACTAGCCCGACTGTCCCTGGTCCCACCTATTCCATTCACTGTATATCAGTTCAATAGTGGAAGCTTAGCATAACATGTGGATGTTACCTAGCGGGATATGCATACAAATACATGCCACTGAGGAATGCCCACTCTTCCAGACTGGTATCCACCCAGCAAAGCATTTTAATATTTGTATGGCCCCTTCCAAGAGCCAGCCCACTGCCTACATCAGGGTCGAGGGCTCTGAGAGAGAAGGTCGAGAGAAGTCAGAGTGCTGTGATATTTTCAAAAAGCTATGCACAGCAACCTGCCAGCCCCTTCCACAAGCTATGGTCTGTATTGTATAAAAAAAGCCCAAAAAAAACAATAACATTACTTGATCAAAAATAAAATAAAAGTTGATATATAATTAAACTGGAACCATTCTAGTTAAAAGATGTCATTGGAATGAGGAGAACAAGAAAAAACAGGGAAGGCAAAATATAAGCAGATTAAACTTCAGTTTTTAAAATTGCTCTGAAAATTTCCCGTATCTGTGTACACAGACAAGTCAGTCATAAGAACAGCAAGACAGCCGCACAGGTGAAATATTTAGAAAAGGTCACACATAGCATTCGCAACACATGTTTCCTTTAAAAGTGATGCATTGCAAAAAGGTGATGACAGTGAGGATTTCCGATCACAGACGCACCTGGATGGGAAAGATTCCCGGCAGGATGGGGCAGGTGATCCCTATGGCTCTGCAGTCCTTCAGGAACTTTAGGAAGGTCTCTGCACGGAAGAAAAGCTGCGTGATGATGAAGTCGGCCCCAGCATCCATCTTCTCTTTCAGGTGCACCAGATCTTGTTCGTAACTTTTTGCTTCAGGGTGGCCTTTGGGGTAACCTAAACATATATATATTAAAAAATAAATAAAAATTAGTCGTCTTTACCATCAGCACTGAATCTCGATCTCAAACCAAAGGGAGTGCTAAACTTACCAGCAACGCAGATGTCAAAGTAATCGTCAAACTCCTGCCGGATGTGTTTCACCAGGTCAACCGCATGATTAAATCCTTCTGCCTCATCTTCCCATTCTGCTCCAATAGGATCTAGAAAAGAAATGCATACAATAATGAAGCCAATTCAATGATTTTGTTTGGGTACTAGTGCACACTATCAGCTCAAGAAGAACTATACGACTCAGCATGTCAAAACACACTGCTCTCTCCTCTCCCTGCTCTCACAGGAGACGCTGAGGGTAGGGGCAGCCTTAGGCTCCTGCTGCTGTCAGTCAAACTCCTGTGTGGAAGGGATGCCAGCACTGTGTCTATGGATGCATACAGTCCGTCTTGGAAGCGAACCTGCACAAATTCTCCCATAGCATTAATCTCAATCTTGCTCAAAGGAAGGAGTGGACAGAGCCAGAAGGTAAGGCACTGCTCTGAGCATCATTGTTGCACAGAGCAGAGAAGTATAACCTTTATTTTTTTTAACTAAAAATAAATGGTTAGCCTTTAATCTCTCTTTAAAGCACAGTTTGCCTGTCAGTTTTTTTGCCCTCCGTGTACCAAATAGGGGAGATTTTTTTCCCCTGCTTTCAGCTTAAATTTGACCACTGGCAGACAGAAGAGGAAGCAATGGAATATCTCCCCAATTCCACTTTTTTTTTTACATCCAATTATTTAATTTTCATCAGTTGAGGTCAATGGATCAGCAGTGAAGTCTTTTTCATTTTCTGCAACACTCTCCACAACGTTGGGTGCTGCGGCTGCTGCTTCACCCTCTGCTACAGTACCAGCTGCTTCAACATCCTCTGTGACCGCTTCCTGTGCAGCTTCTTCAACATGAGTTTCAAATGGATTTTCACCCTTCAAATAGAGTTCATTTCTTGCCTTTACAAGTGGGTTGTTTAGTATGCTTGTTGCAGTCAAGATGCTCTCTCTCAATCCGATCTTTGTAAGCCAGCTTGGTTTTTGAGTGATCAGTAGATTTAAGGTGCAGCTGCACAGAGCTGTGTAAAGCAGGTACTTTTTTGATGGGAGTACACACACACACACACACACACACACACACACACACACACAGCAGAGGGTCTTCTCTCCAACACATGGGCACCGGTACTTCTAGGTTTCCTGATAGGCACAGTTTAAAATTTCAAAGCAGAGCATGGATCAGCAATTAAACAACGTGTCGCTATGCTTAAAGGGGTTGTAAAGGTTCGTCTTTTATTTTCTAAATAGCTTCCTTTAAGCTAGTGCATTGTTGGTTTACTTACCTTTTCCTTCTAAATTGTTTTTTCTTTGTTTGAATTTATCACTTCCTGTTTCTCCTCAGTAAGCTTTCCACCATCATCCGAGCGGTGGAAAGTCATTTAGAACAGCTTACTGAGGAGGAACAGGAAGTGAGAAATTCAGACAAATAAAACAAAGAAAAAAAAACATTCAGAAGGGAAATTGAAGGAAAAGGTAAGTGAAGGAACCCATTTAGAAAATAAAAAACAAACCTTTACAACCCCTTTAAAGCGGTGTTCCAACCACATATCTTTTCTTTTTTTAAATCCATCTGTTACAATCAAAGTATGCTTATCTTGCATTCGTTAGGCTGGTCAATTGCGCCGCTATTGTTACTATTCAATTAAAAGAAATAAAAAAACTTACATTCCTCCCATTTAGGCATTCCCATCTTGCTTGTGGGCAGGCGAAGCCCACAAGGAAAAAAACTTCCAGGATACGATGCTACCAAATAACCAGCATGCAACGCCCATTCTCGTGAACGCGCAGTTCAGGAGGGGAGAGGAGAGATTAGTGCACTGTTTAACTATTCACAGACAGGCTCTGCATGTGTGGGGAGGGGGGTGTGTGCGCCTTTCCTCAAATCAGCTGTCTAAGTGTCTAGCAATAATCCTCTCCTACAGGGGAATGAGGAAGTGAAAAATCTAACAGGGCGTGCACTTTCTAAACAGCATATAAAGATGAAGACAGCAGATATACATGTAAAACACATGTAGGGAGATTTGTTTCATCCCCGTGTATCATCTGAGGCTGTGCACTTCATTGGGAATAAAACTGAAACCTGAAGAAATTTGAATATCGTGCAAAAAAGTATTTATTTTACTAATGCAACTTAAAAGGTCAAACCAATATATGAGATAGACTCGTTACATGCAAAGCAAGATAGTTCAAGCCGTGATTTGTCATAATTGTGATGATTATGACTTACAGCTCATGAAAACCCCAAATCCACAATTTCAGAAAATTTGAATATGTGTGAAAAGGTGCAATATTCTAGGTTCAAAGTGTCCCACTCTAATCAGCTCAATAAGCCATAACACCGTCAAAGGGTTCCTGAGCCTTTAAATGGTCTCTCAGCAGATCTGGTTCAGTAGGAATCACAATCATTGGAAATACTACTGACCTGAAAACCATCATTAACACCCTCCATAAGGTGGGAAAGCCTCAAAAAGTAATTGCAAAATAAGTTGGATGTTCTCAAAGTGCTGTATTAAAGCACATTAATAGAAAGTTATGTGGAAGGGAAAAGTGTGGAAGAAAAATGTGCACAAGTAGCAGAGATGACCGCAGCCTGGAGAGGATTGTCAGGAAAAGGCCATTCTAAAGTGTTGGGGACTTTCACAAGGAGTGGACTGAGGCTGGAGTCAGTTCATCAAGAGCCACCACACACAGACGGATCCTGGATATGGGCTTCAAATGTTGTATTGCTCTTGTCAAGCCTCCTGAACAAACGTCGTCAGAAGCGTCTTACCTGGGCTAAAGAAAAACACACCTGGTCTGTTGCTCAGTGGTCCAAAGTCCTCTTTTCTGATGAGAGCAAATTTTGAATCTCATTTGGAAACCAAGGACCCAGATTATGGAGGAAGAATGGAGAGGCACACACTGCAAGATGCTTGAAGTCCAGTGTGAATATTCCACAGTCTGTGTTGATTTGGGGAGCCATGTCATCTGTTGGTGTTGGTCCACTGTGCTTCATTAAGTCCGGGGTCAACACAGCCGTCTACCAGGAGATTTTGGAGCACTTCATGCTTCCTGCCACAGACAAGCTCTATGGGGATGCCGACTTCATTTTCCAGCAACACCTGCCCACACTGCCAAAAGCACCAAAACCTGGCTCAACGACCGTGTGATTACTGTGCTTGATTGGCATTGCCAAGATAAAGATGAGAGGCATGAGAGCGAACAATGCAGAAGAGCTGAAGGCTGCTATTGAAGCATCCTGGTCTTCCATAACACCTCAGCAGTGCCACAGGCTGATCGCTTCCATGCCACGCCGCATTGAGGCAGCAATTGCTGCAAAAGGGGCCCAAACCAAGTACTGAGTACATATGCATGCTTCTAGTTTTCAGAGGTCCGATATTGTTCTATGACAATCCTTGTTTTATTGATTGCATGTAATATGCACATTTTCGGAGATTGTGGATTTGGGGTTTTCATGAGCTGAAAGCCATAATCATCACAATTATGACAAATCACGGCTTGAACTATCTTGCTTTGCATGTAATGAGTCCATCTCATATAGGTTTCACCTTTTAAGTTGCATTAGTGAAATAAATGAACTTTTGCACGATATTCTAATCTTTCGAGTTTCACCTGTATGTGAGGGTTTACACCCACTTTAAGCCTCGCTCCCCATTGTTGTCGCCTTGTGTCAGCTGCTGGTCTGCCTCAGCATGTGGGGGGTTTCACTCCATCTAAAAGGATACTTAAAAATAATTTCTCTACAGTTAAAAACACGGATATAGATATATACAGTGCTCAGCATAAATAAATACACCCCAACAGATTTGTCAGAAAACCTTTTTTCAGAATCAACATTTTCTAAAATCATGTCATTACTGCCAGTCACATCATCTCACCCCCTCGGAGAGCCATAATATTCTTCAGTCCCTGATGCTTGGCCTTCTGTAGGTGCCTTGTGATCTCCTCCTTGGTTTGGTGACAACATGTCATGTGCAGAACGGTCTCCAGGCCACAAAATTTGACAGCCGTGCTTGCAATGATCATGGAAGAGGTGTCTTTATCAGAGCCAGGGTCCCCTGCAGGGTGCCAGGTCACATCGATAAAGAGGGGTCCACCAGAGCCCATTCGATCAAACCTGCAAAACAGGAGGAAATAATCAACTGAATACACTGCAAGGTTTAATAATACAACTATGGCTTCTTCTGGAGGCTAGAAGCACATATGCTAACTCTTAAAGGATTAAGTTCACCTTTTCTAACATGTTACACCCATATTCAGGGTGTAATATGGAACATGTGATTATATGATCCACTAGAGAGAATACGCAGTTGTTTAACACAGTAGCAAGCACCGTTTCAGTGTTTGACAAACAAGCGACAAATATATAATTATATGTATATTGTCACGAGGACAAATACTGCAATTCCCTCGTGAAAAATAAATTAAATACCTTCACCATCTCCCCATCCTTTGTAACCAAACGTCCTCCCTCATTCTTTATGGGTCTGTCCTCCCTTTTTTACCGTTTATAGGATTTTTTTTTTGCTCTCCTCCGCTATGTGTCTTTCGTGTTCTATCTTAGCCGCCCTAATTGCACTCTTACATTTCTTGTTGCATTCTTTATAAAGTCTGAATGCTGATCCCTCTATTTTTTTGAAGGCCTTCTCCTTTGCTTGTATATGCATTTTTACATTGGAGTTAAGTAGGGCTGTTACTGATTAAAATGTTTTTTTTTTTTTACAGACATCTCCCCCACTGTAATATCCACAGACATCTCCCCCACTGTAATATCCACAGACATCTCCCCCACTGTAATATCCACAGACATCTCCCCCACTGTAATATCCACAGTCATTGGCTGACTTAGTCTGAGGGACCCTCAGACGAAGTCAGCCAATGACGAAACGCGTCAGAGCGTGACCACTATCAAACGACCAGAAGCACTGAACACTCCAAGACCAACGAAGTTAACAGGAACAACTTTATTGTCATGGAGACTGGAACAAATACACAGGCACGGTAACACATTTCATGCTTGAGATTATGCGTACCCCAAGATAGACAATCTATAAGGGGTACCTGTGGGGTTCAATAAACTTTTAAACGGTACTGCACTATATGTATTTCCTTTTATGGTATTGCGGTGTGGACCCAACAAGTGAAAACAAGCGGTGGAGATTGCAATATTCAGAACAGATGCAGATGACTATTCCAGGTTGTTTTTATTTTAGTTCGGTGAGTGCATCCCCAAAAGGGGAGAACATCCCCCCCCACGTGGTGACCACCCCCTGGTGAAAGGAGCACTTGATAAGGAATACTTTGATCAATGACATTTTGTTCACCTGCACCATTATTGTTTCCTATGTGTAACATATAGAGGGCTTTCAAACAGCGGTTTGAAAATAGCGCTGCTACAGTATCATACTGGACTTTGGGACTTTCATTAGTTTCTCTGCCTTTTTTTACTGTTTGTTAGATGTTGTTACTATACTTACCTCGGGTTTATGCGCTTTAGCCAACCTACCACTAATGCCCCAATACTACCCTATGGAATATGTTCAATGTTGACTGTCTCTACCTCAGTACCCTTCCCCACTCCCATCGCCTAGTTTAAAGGCCCCTCTAACTTTTTGGCCATCTTCACTCCCAGCAGATCTGCACACTCCTTATTTAGAATCTATAGAACTGGTGACCGAATGACGGCCCAGTTCTCCAGGAACCCAAACCCCTCCTTACTACACCAGCTCCTCAGCCACTTGTTTACTTCCCTAATCTCCCTTTGCCTTTCTGGTGTGGCTCGAAGTACTGATAGTATTCCTGAGAATACTACCTTGGAGGTCCTTTTCCTCAATTTAGATCCTAATCCCTAAAATCGTTCTTTAGGACACTCGATTCGCCTCTGACTTTGTCATTGGTGCCAACGTGCAAGAATTGAGTCCCCTACCACCAGAATCCGTCTAATCTTTCACTTCGCTTCCCCCCCACTCTCACTGGATGAGTACTTCTCCTGGCAGCTAGGAGAGTCCCTCAGCTCCAGCAGTGCTGGTTCCTAAACGGTTTCACCAATGTAACTCAATTGAGCGTACTTAATGGGATGCTCCAGCCCAGGATCGTCCTCCCTGGCGCTTCCCCCTCTAGCCTACCTGACTGTCATCCATCTACTCCTGACCATTGGCTTGCGCTGCTGTCAATCAACTCCAATGACGAGAGGGTGACAGGACCGGGGCCGAGTCCTGTAGTTGGCGACTATGGACGCCGAATACAGGACTCGGGAGCGCGCCCGCAAGGTAACCCCATTGAGAAAGCACTTCCCAGGGGGGTCAGCTGAAGCGGGGAGGAGCCGAGACAGCCGTCGAGGGACCCCAGAAAACAAGGATCGGGGCCACTCTGTGCAAAACAAACTGCACAGTGGAGGTAAGTATGTTAGTTATTAAAAAAATTAAAAAATAAATAGATAATGAAAACCTTTACAATCCTTTTAATTGTCAGATTTTTTGTTTAAATAATAAAAAAAAAACAAAAAAAAAACACACTAAAAGAATGCGCCATTTATGTGAAAAAAATTAATATAACTTGTTTGGGTACAGTATTGCAAGACCACATAATTGTCAGTTAAAGTAACGCAGTATAGCAAATATTGGCCTGGTCAGGAAGGGGGTAAAACCTTCCGGAGCTGAAGTGGTTAAATAAACTCTAGGTTTGCTGATTAATATTTCAGAAGGTGGCAGTTGCTTTTGTGTATATTTACACAGCCTAGTTTATGCAGCCATTAGGTGCAGTTCAACAGTACTTGTGATAAGGAATTTGATTTTCAAGGCGATGCACTTCAACAAGGATTGCACATAATATAAAGCGCTCTTTCACAAAGGCATACACCCGTGCCAGGGCCGTCTTAGCTCGGCTGTAAGCAGTTCTGTTTATGTATATTGGGAGAGAGGAAGAGAACCAAAGTTTTACCCCTTCCCTACAAAATATAAAGACTTATAAAAAGATCTGTGAGCAGAGAAGCTCATTTCCTCTAAAGCTCCCCATCTAGCTGTCCTAATGAACAATTTCAGCAACCTACAGTAAAGGGTGGCCTGTGATTTTCCAGACCACAGGCACATTCTGCAAAAAAGCTTTACGAGAACACCTCATCTGTGTACGTACCTGGAGAGGAGGTTGACGGCACCACTGGCTGTGCGTGGAGGGAAAAACTCCAAAGAAAACCATTTGTCTCCGGAGTCGATGCGCCTGCGCATTTTTTCTCGGAGACGCTCATGCCGTTCAAGGTCGAGGACGGGGGTTGAACATCGCGAGCTTTCCTTGGAATCTGTGCTGCTGCTACAGCTTGCGCTGCTGCAGCTGTCGATTAGGCTGGCGTTCACCATGGCGAGGTCTGCAGATCAGTCTGTAAAGGGAAGAAACAATGGGAGAAAGAATTGGAGTCATGGCGTTCTATAGACACATCCTTAAGAGGCACTCCAGCAAAAAGGGATATTTAAATATTTGGCAGCTGCTGAAACATTAAAAACACAACTTCAGCCATAACTTTTTTTTAATTATTTTGTTTTGGGCAGAATAGGGAAGAGTTACAAAGTCAGTTCGGTTTTTTATACCCTGTGTCCCCGTGGGGATTACTTTGATGCAGTTAGTCAGCTTAAAGAGGTTGTAAAGGTAAAAAAAACAAAAAATTCCCTAAATAGCTTCCTTTACCCTAGTGCAGTCCTCCTCTGATTTGCTTTTAAATGTCCTTATTTCTTCTGAGAAATCCTCACTTCCCGTTCTTCTGTCTGTAACTCCACACAGTAATGCAAGGCTTTCTCCCTGGTTTGGAGAAAGCCTCTTGAGAGGGGGAGGGGGTGAGCAGGAGTGTCATGACGCTCTCTACTTTGCAGATAGAGAAAGGAGCTGTGTGTTAGTGGGCATCCTGACCCTCCTGCTAGCCCCCTCAAGAGGCTTTCTTCACACCAGGGAGAAAGCCTCACATTACTGTGTGAAGTTACAGACAGAAGAACAGGAAGTGAGGATTTCTCAGAAGAAATAAGAACATTTAAAAGCAAAAGGGAAGGATGAGGTAAGTGAAGGAGGACTGCACTATGGTAAAGGATGCTATTTAGGGAATTTTTTTTTAACCTTTACAACCCCTTTAAACATGTATTGCAATATATGTAAACTAAATATCCCTGTTTTTCATTGCATAGCTTGCTGGAAAGGGCGTACAGCAGAGTACAGAGGGTCCATCCAAAATTTGTAGTGTTAATATGTGGTCACAGCCCTTTAGCACCTGATCGTTTAAATACATGTACAAGCTATTGGGATTGAAGCACAGGTATATCTTTTCCCCAAGGGGGACATTTCACCCCATTTCTTCTCAGGGCAGGAAGAGATGGAAAAACTCAACCACAGTGACAGGCAAATGTTTTAAAAAATTGGGAGAAGGATCAGAACTGTAGACAACTGTCATTGCTGTCCATGACTTAGGCTCCATTCACACCTAGGCGTTTTAACGCCTGAAGCGCGACGCTACAATACGCCGGAGGGTCGAAATTACATTAGTCTCTATGGAGACTGTTCACATCTCAACGCCGAACGCTGAAACGACGATCGCCTGAAACTCAAACAAGTCCCGGACCCTTTTTGACGCGCGTATCGGGCGGTTTGGGCGTATTTGAGCGTTTCCATTTCCCATAGAAAGTAATGGAAACGCTCGTTTCAAGCGACTTGCGCGACAACGGGCGTTTCGTCGTTTTAATCAATAGAACTTGTCGCCCATGTAGAAGATTAAAAAAATCTACCAACATAGTAACAAGTGATGAAAAGATAATTTTTCCTATTGGCTAAAATAAAAAACATTGAAGTACAAAAACGTCGGACAGCGCTGTATGCAAACGCGCAAATAAGCATGAATACGCGCGGCAAAACGCCAGAAAAAAAACGCAGAAAAAAAACGACCGACGCTCAGGTGTGAATGCAGCCTTATTGTCACAACAACCACCAGCTTTTGCAAGGCCATCAAAGAAACAGGAAGTGAGGAGCGAGATCTCATCACGAAAGTCCTCAGAGACAAGACAGAAGCAATTGACTGCCCACCAACTTGACTCCACCTCTAGGTTATGCTGTACCTGTTTTCAAGGCCCACTTTGTTTCCTGAAAGAAGGAGGCAAGCCCAGGATTGTATCATGTGACAAGACGCCCGCTAAATGTGTCTGTAGTTGTATAAACCACATTTAAAATACTGAAGTTTTAGAATACTAAAGTTCTGGATGGAGTGGTGTGGGATTAGAACCGGTCAGGTTTGTATAGCCGTCTGTGTCCACACCAGGGAGATCTACTTCCTGTGTCCTGCCAATCACTGGGACTGAAAGTGAGGCAAAATGAAGTTTCCCAGTGGAAACATTTTCATCACAAGATTACTGTTACTGGTGACATCTTCCAATGGGGGAACTTGCCTGCATTACAACAGTCAAAGATTTCCATTAATTTTAGAGATATTTCTCGTACTCTCTGTTGTGGCTCCAAGAGAGGAAGTGAATCTATTCAAAAGGAAACAGATGACGACAAAAAAACACATGTCCTGGGCAGGCACACAATGGGGGTTATTTACAAAAGGCAAATCCACTTTGCACTGCAAGTGCACTTGGAAGTGCAGTCGCTGTAAATCTGAGGGGAAGATCTAAAATGAGGGGAAGCTCTGCTGATTTTATCATCCAATAATGTACAAGCTAAAATGTTGTTTTTTATTTTCCTTGCATGTCCCCCTCGGATCTACAGCGACTGCACTTTCACGTGCACTTGCAGTGCAAAGTGGATTTTCCTTTAGTAAATAACCCCCAATGTCTTTCTTTTTAGGGGGCACCCAGAAGCGACACTGCAATAGGCTGTAACTGACAACTCACTAGGCTGTAAAAGTCTGGCCTGATCATCTACTCATGGTCCATCCATCTCTCTTATGTCACTGACATTCAGGTGTCCGCCTTTCTATCTGTACCCAACCTAGGCCCTCCAGCAGCTACAAACATCGGTGTGCGTCGTGAAAGCAGCCAACCCATTAGCCTATCCCCTTATTCATCTAAGTCAGTGGTTCTCAACCTTTCTGGTGCCGTGACCCCTTGATAAAATTTCCTAAGTTGTAGAGAGCCCTAACAATAACATATTCCTAGTATGGGTTGTCGGCACCCAAGGCAAGACAAGTAATCTGCGCCCCTAACCCACGGACATATAGCGCTCCCCGAGTTACTTCCACTCGTACAGTATTAAAACCCCTTATGGTACATTTTAGGATGCATCACTCCTTACTCGTATGCATCACTCCTTACTCGTATGCATCACTCCTTACTCGTATGCATCACTCCTTACTCGTATGCATCACTCCTTACTCGTATGCATCACTCCTTACTCGTATGCATCACTCCTTACTCGTATGCATCACTCCTTACTCGCATGCATCACTCCTTACTCGCATGCATCACTCCTTACTCGCATGCATCACTCCTTACTCGCATGCATCACTCCTTACTCGTATGCATCACTCCTTACTCGTATGCATCACTCCTTACTCGTATGCATCACTCCTTACTCGTATGCATCACTCCTTACTCGTATGCATCACTCCTTACTCGTATGCATCACTCCTTACTCGTTCTCATTTCTTTCCCTTTTATCTCTCTCTATCCTAATTTTTTGTTTTTTCCCCCATCCCTCTCTAGCCATCTTTCTTGTTCTTTCTCTTATTCTTTCTCTCCCTTTTTCTTTGTTCCTCCCTCTTCTATGTATTCTCAATTTGTATTCCTTCTCTTACTCCTTATAAGGGGGGGGGGGGTTGGGATGAGTGGCAGTGCTGGTGGGGAGTTTCTGATCAGCCAACTTAGGTGCTCTTGATCAAGGTCTTCTGCTGATCCGAGAACTATAGTGGGGACTTTTAATTGCAACTATAATCACAGGTAGTGTTATTCACTGCGTCTCTGTCTTTGTGATGTCTCACAGCAGTGACACCTATGCCAAAATCAAGAGATAGAGTCTCCTTCAGCTCCTCCCACTTCACACTCCTCACCAGTCAGCTGACCTTTAGTCTCTGCCCCCAGCCATGCCGTGAACTGAATTGGTGGCTGCGAAGAGGCCGAGTGGGCGGCCGCGGGCTCCGGGGACAGCCCTGCTGGTCAGCCACGAGAAGGCTGGGAGAGCTGTGCGGGCTTCAGCAACAGCCAAGGATTTGGTGACCCCTGGCAAATCGTCATTCGACCCCCAGGTTGAGAACCACTGATCTAAGTCATCACAGACTGTGGAACATTTTGCGTTTCATTTGGAAATCAAGGTCCCAGAGTCTGGAGAAGAGTGGAGAGACACAGACTCCAAGTTGTATGAAGTCCAGTGTGACGTTTCCACAGTCAGTGACGATTTGGGAAGCCATGTAATCTGCTGGTGTTGGTCCACTGTGTTCTACCAAGTACAATGTCATTGCAGGATTCTGATCTGAAGGTGCATGAATTTGGCCCGATTTGAGGTCTTATGCCGCGAACACACGATCATTTTTCGGCATGAAAAAAATTACGTTTTTCGGCAAAGTAGAAAAAAGACGGCGTTTTTCCCAACTTCATCATTAAAATGACGTTGCCCACACACCATCGTTTTTTAAAAATGCTCTAGAAAAGCGCGGTGACGTACAACGGCACTATAAAGGGGAAGTTCCATGCGGATGACGCCACCCTTGGGGCTGCTATAGCGGATTCCGTGTTAGTAAAAGACGATTTGCGTCTGTCTGTCTGTTACAGCGTGATGAATGTGCTTACTCCATTATGAACGGTAGTTTTACCAGAACGAGTGCTCCCGTCTCATAACTTGCTTCTGAGCATGCGCGGGTTTTTCACGTCATTTTAGCCCACACACGATCATTTTTTACAACCCAAAAAACGACAGTTTAAAACGTCGTTAAAAAATGCAGCATGTTCGAAAAAAAAAACAAATTTGTTTTTCAGAACCCGAAAAATTATGTGAAGCCCACACACCATAATTTTAAAGCGGGAGTTCACCCGAAAAAAATTTTTTAACATTAGATTGATGCTCATTTTGTCAAGGGGAATCGGGTGTTTTTTTTAAATCAAAGCTGTACTTACCGTTTTAGAGATAGATCTTCTCCGCCGCTTCCGGGTATGGTCTTTGGGACTGGGCGTTCCTATTTGATTGACAGGCTTCCGACGGTCGCATACATCGCGTCACGAGTAGCCGAAAGAAGCCGAACGTCAGTGCGGCTCTATACGGCGCCTGCGCACCGACGTTCGGCTACTTTCGGAAAATCGTGACGCAATGTATGCGACCGTCGGAAGCCTGTCAATCAAATAGGAACGCCCAGTCCCAAAGACCATACCCGTAAGCGGCGGAGAAGATCCATCTCTAAAACGGTAAGTACAGCTTCGATTTTTTAAAAAAACACCCGATTCCCCTTGACAAAATGAGCATCAATCTAATGTTAAAAATTTACTTTTTGGGTGAACCTCCACTTTAAATGAATTTTTTTTAAAACAACGTTTTTTTAATGCCGAAAAATGATCGTATGTATGCGGCATAAGGATTCAGAAACAGGGGCCAATCCTGAGGTCTGAAGGTGCAAGAAAAGAATTAGGAAAGTTTAAATTACCATTAGCAGTAAAACTATGAGGGAAAAAATTGAAAACAAGGCATACAAATGCAGCGCACTATAGTTCACTGGCTGTCTAAAAGTGGAAAAGGTTGCTGACCCCTGCCCTACTCCATCCACAAACTACAGATAGCTTACTTTGAGCTGATTGGACTATCGGATGTTACATGACTGCAAGGTTTCCAGCCCAGCTGTTCACTGACTGATATTACTGGTCGCTCTTTAAATCACGCCAGACCGCTCTACTGCAATAAAACCACGAGTGTTCCAAAGGCACGTTACAGCAATCAGCATACTGCATGTTCTTGATGCCGGGTGGGAGTCACTAATTCAAGTGTTATCTCTGACAGACAACGGTGCAAGTGATTATATAGACAAACCATTATTATCCTGATAGAAAGCCATTAGACTTTAGCCGCTGACTTGTCATTTTTCTGAGGTCATTCAGTTCACAACATATATACAATATATTATATATGGTATTGGGAAAAAAAAAAAAAAAACTTTCACTAGAGCCCAGTATAGGATCATCCTTCCTGAGTGGAAACTACATGGAGATTAGGATGACATTGATAATATGAACCAAGACAAAGGGGGTTATTTACTAAAGGCAAATCCACTTTGCACTACAAGAGCAAATTGCACTTGAAATTGCACTGAAAGTGCACTTGGAAGAGCAGTCGCTGTAGATCCGAGGGGGACATGCCAGGAAGATAAAAAAACAGCATTTTAGCTTGCACATAATTGGATAATAAAATCAGCAGAGCTTCCCCTCATTTCAGATCTACCCCTCAGATTTACAGCGACTGCACTTTGCTCTTGTAGTGCAAAGTGGATTTGCCTTTCGTAAATACTCAGTGACTTGGAAAAGACTACGAGCCCAACGGGAGTCATGACAGATTAGGAGCAAAGCAATATAGAGACTAAAGGTGTGCAAAGATTTGGATATATTTTTCATGTTAAATATAAAATTTACCCTTGCAGGGGTTAAATGTTGATTAGGTCCAGAGGGAGCGGAAAAGGGCGCTTTACTTACCTTACATCCTTCTCCAGCACCATCGTCCTCTCCCCGGCATTCTGGGCTGTGAGCAGTTCCTACTTGTCATCAAGTACAATGCAGCGCTATTACCCCTGCATTGTACGTAGGGTAGGCAGTAGTGTTTGGGCACACCTTATAGAGGTGGCTTTGTGTAACCCGTCTCACCGCTAGAAGTACCCTACTGATGCAAAGAACGAGTGTATAATAAATCTTATTCCGCAACGTCTAGACCAGGGATCCTCAAACTACGGCCCTCCAGCTGTTGCGGAACTACACATTCCATGAGGCATTGTAAAACTCTGACATTCACAGACATGACTAGGCATGATGGGAATTGTAGTTTCTGAACAACTGGAGGGCAGTAGTTTGAAGACCCATGTTCTGCACATCCAGTGTGCATAAGGCCTTAAAGCGGGGGTTCACCCGTACATAAAACTTATTCCCCTTAGATGGATGCTCGTTTTGTCTAGGGGAATCGGCTAGTTGTTTTAAAATATGAGCTGTACTTACCGTTTACGAGATGTATCTTCTCCGCCGCTTCCGGGTATGGGCGTTCCTATTTTGATTGACAGTCTTCCGAGAGGCTTCCGACGGTCGCATCCATCGCGTCACGATTTTCCGAAAGAAGCCGAACGTCGGTACGCAGTATAGAGCCGCACCGACGTTCGGTTTCTAGTGACGCGATGGATGCGACCGTCGGAAGACTGTCAATCAAGAAGGAACGCCCGCTCCCATAGACCCATACCCGGAAGCGGCGGAGAAGATGCATCTCGAAAACGGGTAAGTACGGATCATATTTTAAAACAACTAGCCGATTCCCCTAGACCAAACGAGCATCCATCTAGGGGGATTTTTTGAAAAATTTTCTTATGGGTGAACTCCCGCTTTAATAGCACTGCAATCACGTGTTGTGGCAGCATGCAATTTTCCACACGTGAATGGGAAAAAGACGCAGAATAAAAACAATGAAACGCACACATGATAAACGCCACGAATAAAAAAAAAAAAAAATGAATGAGTGTTGATGTTGAGGTAAGACTACCAACAACAGGCTACAGAGCTCCCAACATGGAGAGGAGATTTGGTTGCTATTTTCGGTGTCAGGCGATATTTGATCCCGGTGAAGTCCTTGCTTAGTTCTGTTTGAACATCTTATCAGTACAGAATTTTCTCAGAGTTTCTTGTTCTTTTCTCAGGTATGCAGGATTAACCCTTCATCCCCACTTTATCCCTTCAACTCACAGCCTCCACAGATCCACCAACCAGCACAGATCTTGGGGCTCGTTCACATAGCTGAGCAACGCACCATTGCGCAGGCATGTGTGCTTTGGGAAAAGCATAAATGTGCTGCATTTTTTATTTTATTTTTGCAGTGCACTAAAATGCATTACATCATGCGTCAACGTGATGCAACTATGCAGAATAACAGAAGTTTAAAAACTGATGACTACAACACATTGCAGTGTGCTCTCCGGCTGAAAATGCAGGTGTGTTGGGATGCCATTAAAAATGAAAGGCACTGCAGCACAACACCAAACACCGTGCCAACGTGTGAACCGAGAATGAGTTCACATTTGTGCGAACACAGACATCGCAGGGGATTCGCACTGCGGTACCAATCGCATGCAATGACTGTGCAATATGAGATCAGTTGTACGGCTGAACTCGCAGGAGAATAGTGCAGGAACTTTTTTGGCGCGTTGGATTCGGATCACATGGGTGTTCTCCGATTCCTGCGTGAGAAACTGCGAGGCCTACGCTTGTGGCACATTAATTGAAAATGAAAATTATTGTCCTTCCAGCCAGAGATGGAAACACCGATGCACTGTTTGGGAACCAATGTACAACCGTATAGAGCTTTTTTCCAGCAGGAACGTGGTGGGGGGTTTGGGGCGTAGTTCCGGCACCTTCAGCACTGAGTGGGGTGCCGGAAGGTCGATTGATCCCAGTTGCTTGAAGGACTTAGTGCCCATTCACACCTAGGCGTATATACGCCTGAATCGCTACGCCGCAGCAGCCCCTGATACGTTGGAGGGGTGAGTTTACATTGTCGGCTATGGAGATGGTTCACATCTCCACGCCGAACGCCGAAACACCTGAAGCCCAAAACAAGTCCCGGACCTTTTTTTCAGGCGGCTTTCGGCGTTCGGCCATAGCCGACAATGTTGATCACCCCTCCTGTGTATGTTACCGCAGCGTATTTTACCGCATTTTGTCGCGGCAAATCGCGGGACAAAACGCCGCAATTTGTCGCAGCAATTTGCGGTAAAATACGCCGCGTTGTAGTGTGAATGCAGCCTTATTGTTGCTGGGGGTGTGGAATCTTATGTTGCTGGGAGGTATCGATTGTTGCTAGCTCCCCGAGTTGATCTACTGTATTATTACAATGGGGGTCTATTGTTGTTGGGGTAGTATTTTGCTGCATGGGATCTATTGTAGCTGGGGGAAGGGAGATAAGTTGTATCTATTGTTCCTTGCAGAGGATCATGCTCAGAGGTGAGTAGGGGATAAGAGACAAAGGGTGAAGTGGGAGTACCTGCACCTATTCTCTGCAACAGTCAAAATAGAAAAAAAACAAACAGGACCTATTATTATGCGCAGCAAGTTCTGGACGAATTGATTCCATTTAATTTCTTCTGTATGTGTAGTGTGAACTGGGGGGGGGGGGGTATGGGGCACAGGGACTGCTCTCGATTCCCTGGCTGTATGGGATGTAAATGAAGCCAAGTTATACTGTCTACATTGCTCCCGAGAACCTTCCTGATCTGCAACAACACTGACCCCCCATGGGGGGGAAAGTCTCTATACTCACTTGCACACGACGCTGACTGCAACAACAAACCCGCATGAGATCTCCAAATCGCTGCGAGGCACAATACAGCTCTGCTTGTCCTCCCTCAGACACACACAAGGGTTTCCAGCATAGACTGCAGACATGGAAGTAGGGCAAAAGTCAGCGTTCTGTGCCAAGTAATGTGTGCTTACAGCGCTGGAGCATTCATAGCAAGCCAAATCCAACAATTTCAAGCACGTCTGAGCAACCCGACTAGTCTCTAGAGTCTAGGTGAAGGAGTTATGCTGCAGGCCATGATCACTAGGGATAAGAACACAGAGCTGACCATCCTGATCCTACCGTACACCACAGAGGGGAGCCGAGACTCTCAGGTCCTGTCATGTCAGCTGCCTGTGTAGACATCTCTCCACTAATCTGGAGAAACCTTTGTTTGGTGTACAACTTCCTGTCCAATCCCACCATGGCATCTGTAGTACCCCCCAGACCACCAACCTTGAGACCCCCATACACGCTATTAGATTTTCTACAGATTTACCAAAACCATACAAATCAAGGTCAACCATTAAAGTGGTTATAAACCCTTACAAACAACTTTCACCTACAGGCGAGCCTAGATTAAGGCTTACCTGTAGGTGCTGAAAAAATATCTCCTAAGGGCCCATTCACACCCGAGCGTCTTGTTGCCTGAAGCTATAAAACGCTAGAGGGGAAAAAATCCATTATTCTCTATAGAGATGGTTCACATCTCCACTTCAAAACGTCTGAAGCCGAACGCCTGAAGCTCAAACAATTTCCGGACCCTTTTTTGTCGCTCGAATCGGGCTGATTTGGGCGTTTTTGAACGTTTGTATTTACATAGAAACGAATGGAAAAGCTTGATTCAAGCGTCTAGCGCGACAACGAGCATTTCTACGGGCGTTTTGTCGCTTTAATCTGTTCTGTGAAATAGAATATTCACCCAGGAAGAAGATAAAAAAAAAAATCTACAAACATAGCAACAAATGATGAAAGAGATGATCATTTTTCCTATTGGCCAAAATAAAAAACGACGAAGTTCAAAAACGTCGGACAACGCTGTATGCAAACACGTGCGACAAAACGCAGGAAAAAACGCTCAGGTGTGAATTAGGGCCGAAACGACTAATCGATTATGAACTTAATCGATTATGAAAATGGTAATCGATTAATCGGCCAGTAACATAATGGGGTTAAATAAAACTAAAATTAGCCTTTTATAGTACAAAAAAGCAAATCACTACTGTAAATATTACTTTCACTGTTCAACAGTAAAAAAATTAACCCCTTACAGTAGCGATTATTTGCTCTTTTTGTACTTATTTTAGTTTTTTTAACCCCATTATATTACTAAACATCTCAGGCCGGGTCACACCTCTGTTTTTTGGTGCTTTTTGCAGAAACACACTACAGATCATTTCCATGTTTTCCTATGGGACACCTTCACATCCGTGATTTTTTTTCAGCTGCTGCGTATTTGGAAAGGGCGATGAGTTATTAACGCAAAACGGTGTGATTTTTTGGTTCAATATACTTCAATGAAGAAGTTGCAGAAAAGCATAGAATGTGTTTTGTAATCTGCCCAACAACAAATTGGCCCAAATTTTTTTTAAAATGCTTTTATTTTTTTTAAGGCTATTATCCGATTAATCGAAATAATAAATCGGCCAACTAATCGATTATGAAAATATTCCTTAGTTGCAGCCCTAATGTGAATGGGGCCTAAGTGCCAGCTCACACTACAGCGACATGCAAGTCGGCACAACTTTGCGGGGCAACTTCAAGTCGCCTCCAGGACGGGCAACTTTGCCAGTGGCCAATCAAACAATAATCGGCTCTGTGGGAGGGAGGGGTTTACCTGAGAAAACCATTTTATCTTCCTGTAAAGTTGCTTCAGTTAACAACTTGCCAACCAGCCGCCGCAGTTATACGGCGGCAGGTTGGCTCCCCTGCGCAAGGTCACGTAGATCTACGTCACCTCGCAAATCAGCCACTAGGGGCACGTGTGCGCCCCCCGCTCGCCCCTTATCCCGACGCGCGTGCGATTTTCGCCGGGCACTTGTGATCCCTCCAGTTCCAGTATGATCCCCCCCAATGTGGCCCCTCCAGTTCCAGTATGATCCCCCAGTGTGGCCCTTCCAGTTCCAGTATGACCCCCCCCCCAGTGTGGCCCCTCCAGTTCCAGTATGATCCCCCCAGTGTGGCCCCTCCAGTTCCAGTATGATCCCTCCAGTTCCAGTATGATCCCCCCAGTTCCAGTATGACCCCCCCCCCCAGTGTGGCCCCTCCAGTTCCAGTATGACCCCCCCCCAGTGTGGCCCCTCCAGTTCCAGTATGATCCCCCCAGTATGAGCCCTCCAGTTCCAGTATGACCCCCCCCCCCAGTGTGGCCCCTCCAGTTCCAGTATGACCCCCCAGTTCCAGTATGATCCCCCCCCCCAGTGTGGCCCCTCCAGTTCCAGTATGATCCCCCCCCCAGTGTGGCCCCTCCAGTTCCAGTATGATCCCCCCAGTATGAGCCTTCCAGTATGACCCCCCCCCCCAGTGTGGCCCCTCCAGTTCCAGTATGACCCCCCAGTTCCAGTATGACCCCCCCCCCAGTGTGGCCCCTCCAGTTCCAGTATGACCCCCCAGTTCCAGTATGACCCCCCCCCCCCCAGTGTGGCCCCTCCAGTTCCAGTATGATCCCCCCAGTATGAGCCCTCCAGTTCCAGTATGACCCCCCCCCCCCAGTGTGGCCCCTCCAGTTCCAGTATGATCCCCCCAGTGTGGCCCCTCCAGTTCCAGTATGATCCCCCCCCCAGTGTGGCCCCTCCAGTTCCAGTATGATCCCCCCAGTATGAGCCCTCCAGTTCCAGTATGACCCCCCCCCCCCAGTGTGGCCCCTCCAGTTCCAGTATGACCCCCCCCCCCCCAGTGTGGCCCCTCCAGTTCCAGTATGATTCCCCCCCCCCCAGTTCCAGTATGATCCCCCCAGTGTGGCCCCTCCAGTTCCAGTATGACCCCCCAGTGTGGCCCCTCCAGTTCCAGTATGATCCCCCCAGTGTGGCCCCTCCAGGGCCAGTATGATCCCCCCAGTGTGGCCCCTCCAGTGCCAGTATGATCCCTCCATCACATTCCAGGTGAAGTCCCTCCACAGGACAGATCCCCTCCCTCCATGTGCTCCTGTTATGAAACCCCCATCCATTATATACACACACCTCTTCATTCATTCCCTCACACATGCGGAGTCCTGGGGAGAACTACAATTCCCAGCATTAGCCTCACACATCAACAACCGCAATGTTGGAACTTGTGGTTCTCCGCTATCTGCACCCCTTATCCCTTTATTATCACCACACGGTCCATTCAATGAATGAAGAAGCCGACCCCTTCCAGAGCCCCCCAACACCCGCTGTGCCCCCCCACTCCGGGAATCAGCCCTCATTAACCCCTCCAATGCCGAGTACTCCTTACCTCCTCCACTTTCCTCACAATACTACTAGACAAAGCTCGCTCCCGTAGCCACCATGTGCGCGCACTAGCCCCGGGCCGCCCAGCACACACACGTGACCATTACAAGTCCGTACAGCAACATGTCCGCCTCCTCTCCGTACACAAGGGGGGTCACGTGACCCGCGGTGGGCGTGAACTAGCGGAGATGGGGAGTTTGCAGCTGTTTCATCAGACAAGGCGATCCGTCAGAATGTGTAACGGAAGTGACGTTTTGTCGCCGCCATCTTGGTACACCCACCACTCCTCCACAGTTAAAAAGCGGTTGTAAACCCGCAAAAAAAAAATTTCAGTAAAGAAAAATCACTAAAGTTAATGTTCTAGCACACTAGAGATGTGTATGATGGAAACTTTTTTTTTCGTTTCGGATCCCTTCTAAATTAATATTTTAATTTCTTCATATTTGTTACGTTAGAATGATTTTTTTTTCAGACTTTGTTTTGTATATTCAAAATGGTATTGCAATAAATACAGTAAGGTTTTAAAAGTGAAATAAGATGATGATTTCTACTTACGCTGCTTTATAGAATAGTATAGTATAGACAAGAGTAGAATAGCATAAAATAGAAACAAAAAGGAACAGAAAAGAAGAGAATGTAACGGGATAGAATATAATTTTTTTTATAGAATAAAACAATACAATAGAAAATAAAGAAGTAGAAAATAATAGAATAAATCAGAATAGAAAATAAAATAATAGAATAAAACAGAATAGAATAAAATAATCTTCTTTTCTATTCTTTTATTGTCTATTCTGTTTTATTCTATTATTTTCTATTCTATGCTGTTCCTTTATTTTACATTCCATTGTATTTTTTTCTACTCTGTTAGATTCTATTCTTCTTTTTCTATTCTATTCTGTATTATGAAATTTCTATCCATTCTATTCTCTTGTATTCTATTATTTTATTTTCTATTCTATTTCATTGTTTTATTTTGTTCTATTCGTTTGTGTTCTATTCTTTTATGCGCTATTCTATTCAGTTTTATTCTATTATATACAGCAGCCCAAGTAGGAATCGTCATCGCATTTCACTTTTTTACCTTACTGTATTTATTGCAATATTTTTCCATTTCAAAATCGGATATTTTGTTTTGTTACAATTTATTTCAAATATTTTGAAATTCATTACTATTGTGATTCGGAAATTCGCATACATCTGAATAACGAACATTTCGACTGAATTTGGAGGTGTAACTAAACAAATTGCACGTCCATTGCACACAAATACGATCTATTACCAGATTTTGTGTGGTGAAATATAAAAGATGAGGTTATGCCAAGTAAACGAATACCAAACATGTCAAATCGTAAACCTGTGCGCAGCCCTGAAATGCCGACAAACATCCATGACTAGAATTTTTCAGCCGATTTAACGCGGGGGTCGGCCACCTGTAGACCGCGGGGTGTCAGCCGCAGGTAGGTGACAGGAAGACCGGGATAAGGTCTACTTATCCCCGCGACCCGGTCCGAAGCTGTGGGCCCTGCGGACCCGATCGCCGCTGGAGTCCCGTGATCGGTCCCCGGAGCTGAAGAATGGGGAGAGCTGTGTGTAAACACGGCTTTCCCATTCTTCACTGTGGCGGCGTCATTGATCGTGTCATCCCCTTTATAGGGGGACACAATCGATGACGTCACCCCTACAGCCACACCCCCCTACAGTTGTAAACACACTTCAGGTCACACATAACCCCATCAGCCCCCCCTAGTGGTTAACTCCCAAACTGCAACTGTCATTTCCACAGTAAACAATGCATTTTAAATGCATTTTTTGCTGTGAAAATGACAATGGTCCCAAAAATGTGTCAAAATTGTCCGAAGTGTCCGCCATAATGTCGCAGTCACGAAAAAAATCGCTGATCGCCGCCATTAGTAGTAAAAAAATAAATAATTAATAAAAATGCAATAAAACTATCCCCTATTTTGTAAACGCTATACATTTTGCGCAAACCAATCTTATCGATTGCGCTTATTGCGATTTTTTTTACCAAAAATAGGTAGAAGAAAACGTGACTTTTAATAAACATACACTTACCTGCTCCAGTGTTCCAGTGACGCGCCGGCCGGGGAGGGGGGGAGAGGAGCCCCGGCCGGCGCGTCACTGGAACGTCTTCATTTCAACTGTGGGCACCCGGCCGTGACAGCTTTCGACTTCGCGGCCGGGCACCCACTGCGCATGCGCGAGCGGCACTGCGCTGCGCCGTCTGATTGGACAGGAGATCGCCTACGACCTGTGACGTGTCCTAGGCGATCGCCTATAGGGAGGGGCTGCTGTAGGCGATTAAGCTTAATCGCCTAACCAGCTTCTCGGCGGAAGGAGGAAGTGGGACAGGAAGTCCCACTCCTCCTGAAGCCCCCACTCCCCCCCCCAAAAAATTACATGCCAAATGTGGCATGTAAGGGGGTGAGGAGTGGGATAAGCGGAAGTTCCAATTTTGGGTGGAACTCCGCTTTAAGTGGTTAAAACTACCTTGCGGCTATAATGAATTGTCGGGTCCCATCAATACAGATAAAAGTAATTGAAAAAAAACGGCATGGGTTCCCTCCCCCCAGTCCATTACCAGGCCCTTTGGGTCTGGTATGAATATTAAGGGGAACCCCAAACTAAGTTAAAAAAAAAAAAATTGTGTGGGAGTCCCCCCCAAATTCCATACCAGTAGGGTGACGACGTGTCCCGGATTGCCCGGGACAGTCCCGCATTTTGCAGGTCTGTCCCGGGCACATTCATTCCAGGACCATACAGTGTCCCGGAATTAAACTGAATGTGGTCACCCTACATACCAGGCCCTCCAGGTCTGGTATGGATATTAAGGAAAACCCTGCGCCAAAAAAAAAAATGGTGGGGTGTGCAGCGTCTGGGTGTGAATAGGGTGCCCACGTGTCCCGGATTGCCCGGGACTGTCCCGCAATTGACAAGTCTGTCCCTGGTCCCAGGCACCTTCATTCTGGGACAATGCAATGTCCCGGAATGAAATAGACACAGCCACCCCGTACTAACTAGTAACTACATTTCCGGAACTGGTTGCTAGGGCATCTTGCAACCAGTGACAATTTACTCTCAGACTGGGAGAGCGGCCTGCGCCTAGTGCAGCACTGCTGGCCCCACCCACCTCGGAACCTCCTCCTTCTCCGACACCCATCGGCAAGCAGGGACTGGTGTGATTTTCACTCTCCGGATAGTGACTCCACTCCTTTCCTTCTACACACGTAGCTCATGCAGAGGAAGTGACAGCAGCACTGCATCTGGTGGCAAGTTGCACATTTACCTGACAAATAACCCGCAGCCAAATTCCCCATCAACCCCAAGGGTATCAAAGTTGTTAACCGGGGGGGGGGGGTCAGAGTTGTTGAGCGAGGGGGGGGGCCGGGGATCAGAGTTGTTGAGTGGGGGGGGGGCGGGGATCAGAGTTGTTGAGCGGTGGGGGGGTTTCTCCTACCTGTGCAAATACGTCTGTCCTGAATCCCCGCCAGCGCCATCCACCTTCAGCACCCCATTCCACCTGCACCACCATCATCCACCATGGTCCCGCACTGTGATTGGGCGTATAGCGGTCATGTGCGGAGGCGGGACTTCAAGATGTTCGCAGACAGGCCAGCCCCACGACGCCAATACGCCCAATCACAGGCCAGGCACCGGACACCAAACATGGCGGGGGAAATCAAACATGGAGGCACGTAATGTCGCGCCCGGGGGCCCTGTTTTCCGGGAATCTAGTCTAGTCCGCGGGACCCCGGGACACACTTAGAATTGCGGGAGGATCCCGCGGAATCTGGGACGGTTGGGGGGTATGTGTCCCTGAATGGCAGTTTGGAAATGTGGTCACCCTAGGTGTGAAGAATCCTTTTCCATTCACTTTTGATTTTGTTAACACTTAAATGTTGATATGAACTTTTTTTTTGCAGTGAAGCACTTTATTTCCTGTACTTTATTGATTGTTTATGGGTTTTTGCACATATGTTTTAAATCACATATGTTTCTTTTTCACTTGATTGTATGATTATTGCAATAATCTTATGCACTTTCTAATGATAGCGCAACACAATATTTGTATGTATGGTTTATATATTACATACGTTGGTATACATGAGTGCAGCCTTCACAGATATATATATAGTCTTGTTAGATTGTGACACAATTATTTGCATGGTGACACTTTTGCGTGACTTTAATATTGATTTGAAGCACATGGTGACCAGACGAGGATTGGGAAGAATATCAGGGATACCAGTGAGGATGGGAGCGGAGGATTGGTTGCTGCATTCCAATTACACTTTCTTGGAAGTAACATTCCTGACATACTGCAGAGAGGCCTCACTGCACAGCCAGGAAACTTCCACATAGTAGTGCTAGGATATTGAAAAATTGCAAAACCCAATTAGCGTAATCCAAACTGCCCAAATCTTATAAGTGAGAAAAATATACTGTATTCTAATGTGCAAATAGTGTCAATAACACTGAAGTTGACAGCCTGCACTAAATAAGTGATTCCACAACACTTAGGCCTCGTACACACGATAGGATCGCCAGAGGAGAAGGGTCTGAAGGACCGTTTTCATCAGTCCAAACCAATCGTGTGTATGCCCCATAGGTTATTTAGGTAAAAAAAAATGAGAACTTGCTTTAAAATTGAACCGATGGACGCCGCGGGACAGTTGTTGAGCGGAGGGGGTCGAAGTTGTTGAGCGGGGGGGGGGGCGCGAATTTAAGTTGATGAGTGGGGGGGTGGGTGGATGCCTCTCACCTGTGGACACAATCAGTCATCGTCGCGCCGCTACGGTTCCTCCTCCAGCAGTACTGCCCATTCAACTCCGCCCGCCTCCTCCTTCAGCTCCGCCTGCCTCCTCCTTCAGCTCCGCCCACCTCCTCCTTCAGTACAGCCCATTCAGCTCCGCCCGGCTCCTCCTTCAGCTCCACCCGCCTTCTCCTTCAGCTCCGCCCGCCTCCTCCTTCAGTACTTTAGTACTGCCCATTCAGCTCCGCCCGGCTCCTCCTTCAGCTCCGCCCGCCTTCTCCTTCAGTACAGCCCATTCAGCTCCGCTCGCTTGAGCGGGGGGGGGGGTTGCTTGCAGTTCTTGAGCTCAGATTATAAGTGCGGGAAATGTAACCCTTTTGCGGGACTGCGGGAATATGCAGTCAGTGCGGGGAAATCCCGCAGAATCCGTGCTTGTTGGGAGGTATGTAACCAATAGGTCAAAACCGATCGTTACTATGCAAAAGCATCGGTTAAAAACCCGCGCATGCTCAGAATCAAGTCGACGCATGCTTGGAAGCATTGAACTTCGTTTTTTTCAGCACGTCGTTGTGTTTTACGTCACTGCGTTCTGACACAGATTTTTAACTGATAGTGTGTACGCACGACGGACCATCAGTCAGCTTCATAGGTTAACCGATGACAACGGTCCTTCAGACCGTTCTCATCGGATGGACTGATCGTGTGTACGAGGCTTTAGGCACTTTCACACTGAACACCGCCCATAAAGCGCCACTTATTTTAGCGGCGCTGTGCGGGGAGCTTTTTTAACCCCAACTAACTGGTTAAAAGTACCCGAAAAGCGCTATTGCTGAATCGCTTTGCAGGCGCTTTGGCAGCGCTGCCCATTGATTTCAATGGGCAGGGCATTTTGGGAGCCGTGTGTAAAGCACTCAGGCTTTCACACTGGGGTGGCTTGAGAGGCGCTTTACAGTCGCTATTTTTGGCGCTAAAATGCCTGAAAAGCGCCATCAGTGTGAAAGTGGCCTTAGTGACTAAATATGAAAAACTAGTGCAGCTCAGCTATGTATGTGTTTATTTGTTTAGTTGCGCTGCACTTGTTTTTGGTATTTATTACATTATTATTATTATACAGGATTTATATAGCGCCAACAGCTTGCGCAGCACGTTACAATATAAATGGAGACAATACAAGAGAATTAAAGGGGCCCTGCTCCTGTGAGTTTACAATCTAATAGGGAGGGTAGAACAAAAGATAATAACTGTGAGAGATAAACTGATGAGGGCAGTCAATTTGGCTGTTAGCTGAGGGCAGGATAGGCCTCCCTGAAGAGATTGGTTTTCAGGGATAGCCTAAAAGTGGACAGAGTAGGAGATAGACGGTCAGATTGGGGTCATGAGTTCCAGAGGATGGGGGAGGCTCAGAAGTCCTGGAGATGAGCATGGAAGGAGGAGACAAGGGAGCTAGAAAGCAGGAGGTCTTGAGGGGAGCGGAGAGCAGTGGTGGCTGGTGGTATATTTTTTTTTGCTGTGCTGTGATCTCAGGGGTCAGTATATCGCTGTGCTGTGATCTCAGGGTCAGTATATTGCTGTGCTGTGATCTCAGGGTCAGTATATTGCTGTGCTGTGATCCCAGGGGTCATTATATCACTGTGCTGTGATCTCAGGGTCAGTATATTGCTGTGCTGTGATCCCAGGGGTCATTATATCACTGTGCTGTGATCTCAGGGTCATTATATCACTGTGCTGTGATCTCAGGGGTCGTTATATCACTGTGCTGTGATCTCAGGGGTCAGTATATCACTGTGCTGTGATCTCAGGGGTCAGTATATCACTGTGCTGTGATCTCAGGGTCAGTATATCACTGTGCTGTGATCTCAGGGGTCAGTATATCGCTGTGCTGTGATCTCAGGGGTCGTTATATCACTGTGCTGTGATCCCAGGGGTCAGTACAGTATATCACTGTGCTGTGATCTCGGGGGTCAGTATATCGCTGTGCTGTGATCCCAGGGTCAGTATATCGCTGTACTGTGATCTCAGGGGTCAGTATATCACTGTGCTGTGATCTCAGGGGTCAGTATATCGCTGTGCTGTGATCTCAGGGGTCAGTATATCACTGTGCTGTGATCTCAGGGATCAGTATATCACTGTGCTGTGATCCCAGGGTCAGTATATCACTGTGCTGTGATCCCAGGGGTCAGTATATCACTGTGCTGTGATCCCAGGGGTCAGTATATCACTGTGCTGTGATCCCAGGGGTAAGTATATCACTGTGCTGTGATCTCAGGGGTCAGTATATCACTGTGCTGTGATCTCAGGGATCAGTATATCGCTGTGCTGTGATCTCAGGGTCAGTATATCGCTGTGCTGTGATCTCAGGGTCAGTATATCACTGTGCTGTGATCTCAGGGTCTGTATATCACTGTGCTGTGATCTCGGGGTCTGTATATCACTGTGCTGTGATCTCAGGGTCAGTATATCCCTGTGCTGTGATCTCAGGGTCAGTATATCGCTGTGCTGTGATCTCAGGGTCAGTATATCACTGTGCTGTGATCTCAGGGTCAGTATATGGCTGTGCTGTGATCTCAGGGTCAGTATATCGCTGTGCTGTGATCCCAGGGTCAGTATATCGCTGTGCTGTGATTTTAGGGGTCAGTATATCGCTGTGCTGTGATTTTAGGGGTCAGTATATCGCTGTGCTGTGATCTCAGGGTCAGTATATCACTGTGCTGTGATCTCAGGGTCAGTATATCGCTGTGCTGTGATCTCAGGGTCAGTATATCGCTGTGCTGTGATCTCAGGGTCAGTATATCACTGTGCTGTGATCTCAGGGTCAGTATATCGCTGTGCTGTGATCTCAGGGTCAGTATATCGCTGTGCTGTGATCTCAGGGTCAGTATATCCCTGTGCTGTGATCCCAGGGTCAGTATATCACTGTGCTGTGATCTCAGGGTCAGTATATCGCTGTTCTGTGATCTCAGGGTCAGTATATCACTGTGCTGTGATCCCAGGGTCAGTATATCACTGCGCTGTGATCTCAGGGGTCAGTATATCACTGTGCTGTGATCCCAGGGTCAGTATATCACTGCGCTGTGATCTCAGGGGTCAGTATATCACTGTGCTGTGATCTCAGGGTCAGTATATCACTGTGCTGTGATCTCAGGGTCAGTATATCGCTGTGCTGTGATCCCAGGGGTCAGTATATCGCTGTGCTGTGATGTCAGGGGTCAGTATATCACTGTGCTGTGATCTCAGGGGTCAGTATATCACTGTGCTGTGATCTCAGGGTAAGTATATCACTGTGCTGTGATCTCAGGGGTCAGTATATCGCTGTGCTGTGATCTCAGGGTCAGTATATCACTGTGCTGTGATCTCAGGGTCAGTATATCACTGTGCTGTGATCCCAGGGGTCAGTATATCACTGTGCTGTGATCTCAGAGTCAGTATATCACTGTGCTGTGATCTCAGGGGTCAGTATATCACTGTGCTGTGATCTCAGGGTAAGTATATCACTGTGCTGTGATCTCAGGGGTCAGTATATCACTGTGCTGTGATCTCAGGGTCAGTATATCACTGTGCTGTGATCTCAGGGTCAGTATATCACTGTGCTGTGATCCCAGGGGTCAGTATATCACTGTGCTGTGATCTCAGAGTCAGTATATCACTGTGCTGTGATCTCAGGGGTCAGTATATCACTGTGCTGTGATCTCAGGGTAAGTATATCACTGTGCTGTGATCTCAGGGGTCAGTATATCGCTGTGCTGTGATCTCAGGGGTCAGTATATCACTGTGCTGTGATCTCAGGGTCAGTATATCGCTGTGCTGTGATCTCAGGGTCAGTATATCACTGTGCTGTGATCTCAGGGGCAGTATATCGCTGTGCTGTGATCTCAGGGTCAGTATATCACTGTGCTGTGATCTCAAGTGTCAGTATTTTCCTCGGGGAGAACTAACACTCTCAGCATTAATCCTCCATCCCAGAACAGTACATAATGTTGGGAATTTTAGTTCTCCGCATTCTGTACCCTCCCACATAATATCAGCACTCGGTGCATGGAATAAATGGAATGCGGGGCCGGCGACAGGTTGGCTTTTCTGACAGAACATCTGACACAAACAGGACCTCCATCAGTCAGGACAGCTCGCAGTACCGAGTCCATCTCCCCCAACCAATCACCATCACTACCAGCCCAGACTGACTTCTCACGTGACTCTGACATGACCCGCTCCTGGCCATACGGAGGGGCGGTCATGTGACTCGCGGTGGGCGGGACTTTTCGGATGGTACACAGAGACGGGGGCTCGCGGGGAGAAGCGGCTGGATTCACGTGACAGGCGGTGTGAGGATGGCGGCCTGCGGGGGAGACGTGTGCTGTTGCTGCTGCTGTGGGGAGAGGGAGAGCCGCACCCCGGAGGAGCTGGTGAGAGGGTCACCCAGCCTGCATGTGTCACCCACCCCTCTATTGTGTACAATGACACCTACCATACAACCCATTATATCCAACCACAACCAATACATCAATGTACAGGCAATGACTCCCTGCAGAGACCTCTCACTGCCCATCACACCCCGCCTACACCTCTGACTGCCCATCATACCCCGCCTACACCTCTCACCGCCCATCACACCCCGCCTACACCTCTGACTGCCCATCATACCCCGCCTACACCTCTCACCGCCCATCACACCCCGCCTACACCTCTCACCACCCATCACACCCCCCCTACACCTCTCACCACCCATCACACCCCGCCTACACCTCTCACCACCCATCACACCCCGCCTACACCTCTCACCGCCCATCACCCCCCCCCCTACACCTCTCACCGCCCATCACACCCCCCCCTACACCTCTCACCGGCCATCACACCCCGCCTACACCTCTCACCACCCATCACACCCCGCCTACACCTCTCACCGCCCATCACACCCCCCCTACACCTCTCACCGCCCATCACACCCCGCCTACACCTCTCACCGCCCATCACACCCCGCCTACACCTCTCACCGCCCATCACACCCCGCCTACACCTCTCACCACCCATCACACCCCGCCTACACCTCTCACCGCCCATCACACCCCGCCTACACCTCTCACCGCCCATCACACCCCGCCTACACCTCTCACCACCCATCACACCCCCCCTACACCTCTCACCGCCCATCACACCCCGCCTACACCTCTCACCACCCATCACACCCCGCCTACACCTCTCACCACCCATCACACCCCGCCTACACCTCTCACCACCCATCACACCCCGCCTACACCTCTCACCACCCATCACACCCCGCCTACACCTCTCACCGCCCATCACACCCCCCCTACACCTCTCACCGCCCATCACACCCCGCCTACACCTCTCACCGCCCATCACACCCCGCCTACACCTCTGACTGCCCATCATACCCCGCCTACACCTCTCACCGCCCATCACACCCCGCCTACACCTCTCACCACCCATCACACCCCGCCTACACCTCTCACCACCCATCACACCCCGCCTACACCTCTCACCACCCATCACACCCCGCCTACACCTCTCACCGCCCACCGCCCATCACACCCTGCCTACACCTCTCACCGCCCATCACACCCTGCCTACACCTCTCACCGCCCATCACACCCTGCCTACACCTCTCACCGCCCATCACACCCTGCCTACACCTCTCACCGCCCATCACACCCCGCCTACACCTCTCACCGCCCATCACACCCCGCCTACACCTCTCACCGCCCATCACACCCCGCCTACACCTCTCACCGCCCACCACACCCCGCCTACACCTCTCACCGCCCATCACACCCTGCCTACACCTCTCACTGCCCATCACACCCCGCCTACACCTCTCACCGCCCATCACACCCCGCCTACACCTCTCACTGCCCATCACACCCCGCCTACACCTCTCACCGCCCATCACTCCCCGCCTACACCTCTCACCGCCCATCACACCCCGCCTACACCTCTCACTGCCCATCACACCCCGCCTACACCTCTCACCGCCCATCACACCCCGCCTACACCTCTCACCGCCCATCACACCCCGCCTACACCTCTCGCCGCCCATCACACCCCGCCTCGCCTCTCACCGCCCATCACACCCCGCCTACACCTCTCACCGCCCATCACACCCCCCCTACACCTCTCACAGCCCATCACACCCCGCCTACACCTCTCACCACCCATCACACCCCGCCTACACCTCTCACCGCCCATCACACCCCGCCTACACCTCTCACCGCCCATCACACCCCGCCTACACCTCTCACCGCCCATCACACCCCGCCTACACCTCTCACCGCCCATCACACCCCGCCTACACCTCTCACCGCCCATCACACCCCGCCTACACCTCTCACCGCCCATCACACCCCGCCTACACCTCTCACCGCCCATCACACCCCGCCTACACCTCTCACCGCCCATCACACTTCTCACCACCCATCACACCCTGCCTGCAGCTGCGGACGCCCATCACACCCCACCTACAGCCTGTCCTTTTCATTCTTCACAAGATCCTCCTCATTCCTCTGTAACAGTGGTCCCCTAAACTGCAGCCCTTTGCTTGCTTTATCTGGCCCTTGAGGCATTATTCCTGCCACTGACACCAACAATGGGACAATAGTCCTTTCAATGAAAACAAAAATGGGGCACAATTTCTGCCAACAGCACCAACTGTTTCTCCCCTAATACAAAAGATCAGGCAATGTTTACTCCCACTGAGCGCAGTCTGGCCCCCCTAAAGTCTGGAGGACAGTAAACTGGCCCTTCCCTTTTAGAAAGTTTGGAGACCCCGGCTCTATAATTTTCCCTAAGCTCCTCCCCAGTCCTCCATCATTCTTCTTGAGTTCCTTCTCATTTTTTCCTCCTCATTCTTCCCAAGCTTATTTTGCATTTGCTCCTCTTTCTTGTTTCTGAGTTCCTTCTCATTTTCTGCTGCAACTCCTTCCCCCGAGTTTTCTGCTGCAACTCCTTCCCCCGAGTTCCTTCTCGTTTGCACCTCCATTCTTAGCTCTTCCTCATTTGCTCCTCATTCTTCTTCCTGAGCTCTTCCTCATTTGCAGCTCTGCATTTGTTACTCTTTCTTCCCAAGCTCCTCCTCATTTTATTCCTCTTTCTTTCCATAGCTTCACCTAATTTTCCCCTCATCCTTCTTTCTCAGCTCCTTCTCATTTGCTTCTCCGCCTTCCCGAGGTCTTCCTCATTTGTTGCTTCTCCACCTTCCGAGCTCCTATTCATTAGCTCCTCCTCATTTGTTGCTCCTCTACCTTCCCGAGCTCCTATTCATTAGCTCCTCCTTATTTGTTGCTTCTCCACCTTCCCGAGCTCTTCCTCATTTGTTGCTTCTCCACCTTCCCGAGCTCTTCCTCATTTGTTGCTTCTCCACCTTCCCGAGCTCTTCCTCATTTGTTGCTTCTCCACCTTCCCGAGCTCTTCCTCATTTGTTGCTTCTCCACCTTCCCGAGCTCTTCCTCATTTGTTGCTTCTCCACCTTCCCGAGCTCTTCCTCATTTGTTGCTCCTCCACCTTCCCAAGCTCCTACTCATTAGCTCCTCCTCATTTGTTGCTCCTCTACCTTCCCAAGCTCCTACTCATTAGCTCCTCCTCATTTGTTGCTCCTCCACCTTCCCAAGCTCCTACTCATTAGCTCCTCCTCATTTGTTGCTCCTCTACCTTCCCGAGCTCCTACTCATTAGCTCCTCCTCATTTGTTGCTCCTCTACCTTCCCGAGCTCCTACTCATTAGCTCCTCCTCATTTGTTGCTTCTCCACCTTCCCGAGCTCTTCCTCATTTGTTGCTTCTCCACCTTCCCGAGCTCTTCCTCATTTGTTGCTCCTCCACCTTCCCAAGCTCCTACTCATTAGCTCCTCCTCATTTGTTGCTCCTCTTTCTTCCTGAGATCCTCCTTATTTGTAGTTCTTCCTCAATTGCTCCTCCTCCTTTTTCCGGAGCGCCTTTTTTGCTCCACCTCCTTCCCGAGCTTCACATCACCTGCTTTTTCTCCTTCTCAAGATGCTTCTCATTTGTACCTCCTCCCTGTTCCCGAGCTCCTAATCATTTACTTCTCCTCAATTGTTCTGCCTTCACCTTCTCAAGCTCCTCTTCATCTGTTGCTCCTCCTTCTTCCTAAACTCCTCCTTTATTTGTAGCTTTTCCCATTTGCTCCCAAGCTCTTTCTTATTTGCTCCTCCTCCTCATTTTTTTTCTCATCCTTTCCCAAGTTTCTCCTCATTTGTTCCTCCTCATTCTTTTTATCTTTCTTCCTGAGCTGCTCCTCATTCTTTTTGAGATTGCTGGGATCCTGAACACCGATGTCATTCTTCCCGCGCTTTACATCATTCCTGTATTCCCCACATCATTCTTTTTTTATCCGTCCCATCACGCTTCCTGTACACCCCCTTCTGTGGTAATGATGCTGAGAATGTATCAGATCCATACATTGCCCTTCCATGGTGTTTGATGCAATCCTCAACCCTTTCTCTGATTTTCACTTCTATTCACGGTTTGCTTTTGTTAATCGAAATCAATGCAAAACTTCAAAAAGCGGCACTTAGTGTTTGCTAATCCTCTGATCTGTAAACGGCACAGAGCTTTCTCTGGAGAGAAGACCGGGAAAGCTCTACACAAATGAGGGATTAGGGACGGGATTTCCTGCTACAGGACTGGAATTACAGATTCACTTTCCAGCCGCCCCAATGTCCATGCGTTACGGCACCCCGACTTCCACAACTAGTACATGGTACAGGGCGACTTAAAGGGGATCTCCAACCTGCTCAGATATACATAGAGCTGTCATCTACTCAATGACCGTGTTCAATTATAAATCTTTATATTCAGTAAGTCTGTATACACATCAATGGGGGTAATATCTGCTCATTTTATTTATTTAGATAGATATATACACATACACATAGATAGAGAGATATATATATAAATCTCTATCTATAGATGGAGAGAAAGAGATATATATGGCCATATTCACGTATAATCGCGCAAATCTGCGGCGGCGTAACGTATGACATTTACGTTACGCCGCCGCAAGTTTTACGGGCAAGTGCTTGATTCACAAAGCACTTGCCTGTAAAGTTGCGGCGGCGTAGCGTAAATCCCCCGGCGCAAGCCCGCCTAATTCAAATGATCCAGGTAGGGGGCGGGGATCATTTAAATTAGGCGCGTTCCTGCGCCGAACGTGCTGCGCATGCGCCATCCCTAAAATTTCCCGACGTGCATTGTGCTAAATGACGTCGCAAGGACGACATTGGTTTCGACGTGAACGTAAATGGCGTCCAGCCCCATTCACGGACGACTTGCGCAAATGACGTAAAATGTTCAAATTGCGACGCGGGAACGACGGCCATACTTAACATTGGATATGCCACTTAGGGGGCATGTTTATCTTTACGCCGCGTATCTCTTACGGAAACGGCGTAAATTTACTGCGACGGGCAAGCGTACGTTCGTGAATCGGCGTAACGACTCATTTGCAATGGAAGCGCCACCTAGCGGCCAGCGTAAATATTGCACCCTAAGATACGACGGCGCAGGCCGTCGTGTCTTAGGCATGTTTAAGTGTATCTCAGTTTGAGAATACATTTAAACATACGACGGGCTTGGATTCGGAGTTACGTCGGCGTATCTGCTAATACGCCGGCGTAACTCTTTGTGAATCTGGCCCATGATCTCTATATCTATATCTCCTCAACATCCTCTTTAGCAGCACATCGATTGTGTCCTAATGCTCTTCTGTTAATCCAGGGTTTGATAAATTTGCTTGGAATCTAGGAGCCAGCTAAAAAAGTTAGGAGCCAGAAAATGCGCCCCGTCCCAACGAGCTTGCGCACAGAAGCGAACACATACGTGAGTAGCGCCCGCATATGTAAACGGTATTCAAACCACACATGTGAGATATCGCCGCGATCGTTAGAGTGAGAGCAATAATTCTAGCCCTAGACCTCCTCTGTAACTCAAACCATGCAACCTGTAGATTTTTTTAAACGTCGCCTATGGAGATTTTAAAGGGTAAAAGTTTGTCGGCATTCCACGAGCGGACGCAATTTTGAAGCGTGACATGTTGGGTATCAATTTACTCGGCGTAACATTATCTTTCGCAATAAAAAAACAAATTGGGATAACTTTACTGTTGTCTTATTTTTTAATTAAAAAAAGTGCGCTTGTAAGACCGTTGCGCAAATACGGCGTGACAGAGTATTGCAACGATCGCAATTTTATTCTCTAGGGTGTTAGAATAAAAGATATATATAATGTTTGGGGGTTCTACAGGGTGGGCCATTTATATAGATACACCTTAAAGCGGAGGTTCACCCAAAAATCAACTTTCTGCCAATAGATCCAGCATACTGCTGACATCTGCAGTATGCTGTTTTTTTTTTGGTACTTATCGTTTTATCAGCGTTGTTATCCGGCTCCGAGCGGGGAATCCTTCAGGGAATAGGCGTTCCTAAGCCAAGCGGAGTTGATTGACGGGCTGCTAAAGTGCATCACGCCTTCCGAAAATACCCGAAGTGACACGAGTGTTTACTGCGCCTGCCGTGTAGAGCCGACTGCGCAGGCGCCGTAAACACTCGAGCGTCACAAACAGCATACTGCAGATGTCAGCCGTATGCTGGATCTAATGGCAGAAAGTTGATTTTTGGGTGAACCCCCGCTTTAATAAAATGGAAATGGTTGGTGATATTAACTTCCTGTTTGTGGCACGTTAGTATATCTGAGGGGGGAAACTTTTCAAGATGGGTCCTGAAAATTCTCATTTTCGCAGCTGCTTCTAAAAACGGGCACAACGTATCATGCAGCTTATTTATTATTCCCAGCCTGACAATGTACAACAATAGAGGAATGTTCAGCTCTGCTGAGTAAGGATTTCTGAAGGCTTTCTTGGAATCTAGCTGACTAAGGTCAGGATTACAGCACAATGCAAGATTTAAAGGGGTTGTAAAGGAAAAAATTATTTTCCCTAAATAGCTTCCTTTACCTTAGTGCAGTCCTCCTTCACTTTACCTCATCCTTCCATTTTGCTTTTAAATGTCCTTATTTCTTCTGAGAAATCCTCACTTCCTGTTCTTCTGTCTGTTACTCACCATCGTAATGCGAGGCTTTCTCCCTGGTGTGGAGAAAGCCTCTTGAGGGGGCGAGCAGGCAAGTCAGGACACTCTCTACTTTGCAGCTAGAGAAAGGAGCTGTGTGTTAGTGGGCGTCCTGACTCTCCTGCTTTCTGGGTTCTGAGTTCTGGGTCTGCTGTGTCCATTATGAGGGGCTCACACCGTCTCTTAGCCGAGTTCTTGGGCCTGCTTACCTTCTGTCCCCATTATGAGGGCCTCACACCATCCCAGGGCTGAGTTCTGGGTCTGCGCACCTGCAGTGTACATTATGAGGGCCTCACACCGTCTCTTAGCCGAGTTCTTGGGCCTGCTTACCTTCTGTGCACATTGAGGGGCTCCCACCATCCTTGCTGAATATTTCACATTTATGTTGTGAAGAATGCACACAGTCAGATATAGCCCAGAACAAGGAACCAGTGTTCATTTTGTTGCTAAAAATGCCCACTTAGACACAAGTATACAGCCTGAATTTGTACACTGAAGTCCCTTACGTTGTCTTTGTAAAGCTCCACTATCTTTCTTTCTCTTTTTCCTCAGACTATCCTGGGTGAAACCCGTGAGGAGGATGAGGAGATTCTTCCCCGGAAAGATTATGAGGTGAGTTTCTTGTATTGATTCCTCAATGTTTTCCGGCTCTGGTGAGTCACTGAAGCTTTTATTGGATCTGTGTTATTGGCTGACGTGACTTTTATCTCAGTACATTTGGTCATATCGATCATTTTTTGTTACAGAGTTTGGATTACGACCGCTGCATTAATGACCCGTATCTGGAGGTTCTGGAATGCATCAACCGTAAGGTAAAGACTTACCGGCGTACTTATTGCATCTACAGACCTGTCATTTTAGTGTTCATCATGCGATCACATAGAGGGGTAGAGGCAACTTGCTCGGGGCTTTTGTTTCATCCAAATGTTATTTAACCCCTTCCCTCCCACCATATAACAGAATGACGTGCGCAAAGTAGTTAAATTATCCTGACTGGGCGTCCTATGACGTCCAGCAGGATAAGCCACGATCGGTGGTTTGGTGTGTCAGTCTGACAAGCCGCAAATTCTAATCGTGGTAAGGAGCCTATGACGTAGGCTCTTTACCACGTGATCAGCTGTGACAGCGTGCAACCAGGAGGTGCCGGTAAACGGCTTTCTTTCGATTCGGGCTGACGGGAGAAGCGATCGGCGGCTCTCCTGTCAGCGGTGAGGTCTGCGCTGATAATCAGCACATTGATTATCAACTCAGCCCCTATCAGAGGTGCCTACCACATCTGCCAGTCAGTGCCCATCAGTAACGGCTGCCAGTGCCCTTCACAGATGCCTATCAGTAATGACTGTCAGTACCTTATCAGTGCCCATCAATTCTACATATTAGTGCCTCCTCATCAGTGCCAGTCAGTGAAGGAGAAAACAAAATGTTTTAACAAACAATAAAACATTTTTTTTTTTTTTTTTTTTTTAGTTTAGCACCTGCTGATATCAACCTAGGATGGTAGAATTAACATGTATTACTCTATGCAGCCATCATATGCTCAAAATATCTTCTGTAGCAATAAAATGCATTAGTTAAAAGTGGAGTTGCCCTTTATGCATCTTACAGGGTACCGTACCTGGTGATATCATGCTTGGATTGGTCACTCTTAATTTTGTTTTTGTCTTCTTATTTTTTTGCAGAAAGCCAAGCGGTATGAGGCTGTTCGGTGGATCATGGTCTTTGCTATTGGCGTGTGCACTGGACTGGTAGAGACTATTACCTTATCTTCCAGATTATTGCCATTCAATGACCTTAAGTAAATTTTAATTTAATGGATAATCTAAAAACAAGTTGCCAGCTTAAAGTGTTACTAAACACAGGATCCCGCATTCACTATATCTGGTCTCCCACAGTACACTGAACATGGAAATGCCATAGTTTTATTAACCCTTTCGCGCCGAGCGTACGCAGCTGCAAGCATCATCCCGGTACCGTTGTTTAGAGCCAGCGATTGGCTATCCAGACATAACAACCTATGCAGCTAAAAGCCGCTCAGTTGTTATGTGGGAGGGGACACCCCCCCACCGCCTCTCGCCTCTCGATCCTCCATCCGGCGCCTTCTGTGTCCAGGCGGAGACTAAAACTAAGCCGTAAACTGCTTTGATTCAGTCTCTGCAATGTTAACACAATGACGTCACTTCCGGGTTTCTCGGCTGCCAATGGCGCGGGATTTAAAAAAGTACACAGTATTCAGAATCGCTGTTTTCGGTGCAAAGGAGGGATTGGGGGTCTTTTAGATTCCCGCTCCCTCCATAAAGAGTACCTGTCACCACCTATTACTGTCACAAGGGATGTTTACATTCCTTGTGACAGCAATAAAAGTGATCAAAATGTAAAAAAAAAAAACACAATTAATAATAGTAAAAATAAATAAAGAATGTTAAAGCGCCCCCCTCCCGCGAGCTTACGCAACAAAGAAAACACATACGGAAGTCGCGCCCGCATATGAAACCGGTGTTAAAATCACACATGTGAGTTATTGCCGCAATCGTCAGAGCGAGAGTAATAATTCTAGCACTAGACCTCCTCTGTAACGCTAACCTGGTAACCGTAAAAAAAAGTTTAAAGTGTCGCCTATGGAGATTTTTAGGTACCATAGTTTGTCGCAATTCCACGAGTGCGTGCAATGCTTGGTATCTATTTACTCGGCGCAACATCATCTTTCACATTATGCAAAAAAATTGGGCTAACTTTACTTTTTCATTTTTTTTTAATTCATGAAAGTAAGTTTTTCCCAAAAAGTTGCGTTTAAAACACCGCCGCACAAATACCATGTGACATTCAATATTGCAACAATCGCCATTTTATTCTCTAGATTCTCTGCTAAAAAATATATATATAATTTTTGGGGGTTCTAAGTAATTTTCTAGCAAAAAATACGGATTTTAACTTGTAAACACCAAATGTCAGAAATAGGCTTAGGCATGAAAGGGTTAAATATAAACTGATAAATACCCTTTCTCATCAGCAGTTAGAGCAGTCTTGTGACTTCTACCAGTGTCTGGTTAAAGATTGTAGGAGGCGTTTTCATTCTACTCTGACTGTCCTATGAGGCTGCTGGACCCCTGGCCCTCTGTCTGAATAGTGATGATTGGCGCAGTGCTGATCACATGTATCCTCCCAAGAGAGATAAAAATAGCAGTACACACCAAACTGAGCATGTGCAGCTTGTTCCCTGGTCTCTGTACTATTTGGAGATGGTTTGGGGACTCTGGAAGATGGGGAGGATCAGAGGAGACGGGATTAAACAGCCTTTTTACGCAATGCAAAGGATTAACCCCTTAGGTTCCACAGTGACTATAACAAGCATGCTGATTTTACTGTTGTGGGTTTAGTAACACTTTAAATGGGGAAAGTCCTCTGAAATCATTTGAATAATTAAGTCTAGTCTAGCTGTGTTGTAGTTTTTGCTGTTCAGTTATAAGGTGGCCTCAGGTGAGTCTGTCACGGAGCTTTTATGGTACTCCAGTGATGAGAGCTTCCAGCCATAGTTCACCTCTGTTCATATCTACCTTGAGGGCAGTTCCTGATCTTCCTACTTCATTTATCATAATAGAGATTCCAACAGAGGAAATAGATATGTTTTTTGTTTAAAAGATGACGGTACACTAACAGGCCAGGTTTGCAAGATAACTGAAATGCATCACAGGTGATATCATGTGCTGCTCAGTGATTTCAGTATTCTAGTCTGTGGGCCAGATTCAGATACAAGATACGCCGTCGTATCTCTGAGTGCGGGAGGTCGTATCTATGCGCCTGATTCAGAGAATCAGTTACGCATAGATATCCCTAAGATCTGACTGGTGTAAGTGTCTTACACCGTCGTATCTTAGGCTGCATTTTCAGGCTGGCCGCTAGGTGGCACTTCCGTATGTTTACGCGAGGAATATGCTAATTAGGTAGATACGGCTATTCAGAAACGTACGTTCGGCCGGCGCAATTTTTTACGTCGTTTACGTTAGGCTTTTTTCGGCGTATAGTTACCCCTGCTATATGAGGCGTAGCTAATGTTAAGTATGGCCGTCGTTCCCGCGCCGAGTTTTGAAATTTTACGTCGATTGAGGAGCTGCGGTGGCTCAACGTGATTGGCACTGCGCTGACAAGCCATTCACCTCTGCAGCTAGGGGTTCGGATCCTGGTCTCGGCTACATGTGAATTGAGTTTGGTGGTCTCAGCCCGGCTCCCGGTGAGTGTGCTATGCGAGGTAAGCCTGCGCTTAGTACGCCCACCCCCCTCCCACAAAAACCACCACACTTGCACGCACTCGAAATTGGGTTAACATGCACGCACTTTGACCACGCGGTCTCTAAAAAGAGAGGCGAAGGACTAACGGGGCTAGTTGAGCGGGCTAGATCCTCTCACTCCCTTATAGGGAGTCCCTCTGCCCCGTTGGGCTTCAAAGCGGAGCAGGTAGGGCGGGCTGTGTGGGAGGACCCCCTCACACACCCGCCATTGCCACCCGGGGCATGGAGAAAGGTGGTAGATTGCCTCTGGGGGAGGCCTGCCTACTCCCAACTCCTGCAGTCCGGCTCCTCTCTCGAGTACACGCACAAAATACATTTTAATAAAAAAAAAATTTTACGTCGATTGCCTAAGTCGTTCGCGAATAGGGCTGTACGTCATTTACGTTCACGTCGAATCCAATACGTCCTTGCGGCGTACTTTAGAGCAATGCACACTGGGATATTTTACGGACGACGCATGCGCCGTTCAAAAAAAAACGTAAAAAACGTGGGGTCAAGTACAATTTAGATAAAACACGCCCCCAACATCCCCATTTGAATTAGGCGGGCTTACGCCGCCACACATACGTTACGCCCCCGTAACTAAGGGCGCAAGTTCTTTCTCAATACAGAACTTGCGCCCAAAGTTACAGCGGCGTAACGTATCTGAGACACGTTACGCCAGCAGAAAGATCCGCTGATCTTTCTGAATCTGGCCCTGTATCTCCCCAAGGTAATACTTAAAATCTGGCCTGTTGGTGGGTTTTGAGGACAGGAGTTGGGAACCACTGCTCTAAATCAACTGAAAGCTGAGCTCCAGCCTTCCTTCAGTTCTACAGGCTCCTCTCCTGTACTGAAATGGCATACTCTGATTGCATTGCACAATTAAAAGCTGCGGCAAGACTAATGCCGCGTACACACGATCAGAAATTCCGACAAGAAAACCGATTGGAATGTTGGCTCAAACTTGTGTTGCATACACACGGTCAAACTAAATTCCGACCGCCAAGAACGCGGTCACGTACAACACTACAACGAGCCAAGAAAAATAAAGTTCATTCATTCTGAGCATGCGTGTTTTTTCGCGCGTCGGAATTGCATACAGACGATCAGAATTTCCAGCAAGAACTTTTCTTGTTGGAAAAATTGAGAACCAGCTCTCAAATTTTTGCTGTCGGAAATTCCGACAGAAAAAGTCAGATGGAGCCTACACACGGTCAGAATTTCCGACCAAAAGTTCACATCAAACTTTTCTTGTCGAAATTCCGACCGTGTGTAGGCGGCATTACCCTTTTCATTCATTGGGTTTTCAGTTCTTGCAATCAGGGAGGCTCGGTATCCCATGTGGGTGTTGCCTATGGTGGTCTGCTTGCCTGCCTAGGAGCAACCTCTTCTACAGACTGGTATATACCCATCAAGAAATGTTGATACAGTATTTGTATAACTCCTCCCAAGAGCCAACCCACTGCTTGTATCAGTGCTGGGGTCTCTTGAGAGGAGTACTGGGGCCGGGTGCTGTGATGTTTTCATGAATCTATGTACAGCACCCTGATGGCCCCTTCCACCAGCCATGATCTGCCTGCATTGCATAAAGAAGCACAGGAAGTAAGCTACGTCATGAAAACAGGTTTTATTTCAAAAATTCAATTAGCGTTTGTTCAGCTAATAATGGTACCAGCAAAAAAATAAGGGCCAGATTCACAGAATCAGTACGCCGGAGTATCTGCTGATACTCCGGCGTATTTTCAAATTTGCCGCGTCGTATCTTGATTTGGAATCCTCAAACCAACATACGACAGCTTTTGGCAAAGATCCGACAGGCGTACGCCTTCGGATAGTAGGTGTAATTTTCTGGCGGCCGCTGGGTGGAGTTTGCATCGTTTTCCAGCGTCGGGTATGCAAATTAGCTGTTTACGGCAATCCACAAAGGTACGCGCGTTCGTTAGCGTCGTCGCTAGTCGGTTTTTCCCGTCGCAAACATAAGCCTGCTTTTTCATGGCTTACATTTAGACCAGCCATGTTAAAGTATGGCCGTCGTTCCCGCGTCGAATTTAAAACATTTTTTTTTTTTTTTTGCGTAAGACGTCCGGGAATACGAAACGACGTAACGCACGTCGCCGTTCAAAATATAACGTCGGGGCAACGTCATTTCGCGCAAAGCACGGCGGGAAATTTTCATACGGAGCATGCGCAGAACGTTCGGCGCGGGAGCGCGCCTAATTTAAATGACACACGCCCCATTTGAATTAGGCGGGCTTGAGCCAGACAGATTTACGTTACGCCGCCGCAAGTTAACACGTAAGTGCTTTGTGAATCAAGCATTTACGGCGAAAACTTGCGGCGGAGTCACGTAAAGGGAATACGTTACGCCACCGCAATTTTTCATGAATCTGGCCCTAAATGTTTTACGTTTTGGACAGGATGTAGTGTAAAAACATTTATCAGGTTTCTACATTAATTCTACATTATTCCATTACCATTGTATTTTCTGATTTTATAATGACTGAATCTGTGTTCCTGTGCAGGTCGGGCTGTTTGTGGATTACTTTGTGCGTCTCTTCTCTCAGTTCAAGTTCAGAGTGGTGCAGAGCTGTATCCTTTTCCCATGTGTGACCTACAGCTGCTTTGTTCACACATTTCCTACCCACCCGGCTTAGTCTGCACACTACGTAGTGATTAACCACTTAAGACCCGGACCAAAATGAAGCTAAAGGACCCGGCCAGGTTTTGCGATTTGGCACTGCGTCACTTTAACAGACAATTGCGCGGTCGTGCGACGTGGCTCCCAAACAAAATTGGCATCCTTTTTTCCCACTAATAGAGCTTTCTTTTGGTGGTATTTGATCACCTCTGCGGTTTTTATTTTTTGCGCTATAAACAAAAATAGAGCGACAATTTTGAAAAAATGCAATATTTTTACTATTTCCTATAATAAATATCCCCCAAAAATATATATATAAAAAAAAATGTTTTTTCCTCAGTTTAGGCCGATACGTATTCTTCTACCTATTTTTTGTAAAAAAAATCACAGTAAGCGTTTATGGGTTGGTTTGCGCAAAATTTATAGCGTTTACAAAATAGGGGATAGTTTTATTGCATTTTTTTATAAAAAAAAATTTTTTGTACTACTTATGGCGACGATTAGCGTTTTTTTTTTTTTTTTCGTGACTGCGACATTATGGCGGACACTTGGGACAATTTTGACACATTTTTGGGACCATTGTCATTTTCACAGCAAAATAAGCATTTAAAATGCATTGTTGACTGTGAAAATGACAGTTGCAGTTTGGGAGTTAACCACAGGGGGCGGTGATGGGGTTATGTGTTCCCTGAAGTGTGTTTACAACTGTAGGGGGGTGTGGCTGTAGGTGTGACGTCATCGATTGTGTCCCCCTGTAAAAGGGATCACACGATCGATGCCGCCGCCACAGTGAAGAACGGGGAAGCCGTGTTTACACACAGCTCTCCCCGTTCTTCATCTCCGGGGACCGATCGCGGGACTCCAGCGGCGATCGGGTCCCGCGCCCGCGACCTACGGCAGGACAATAGCACAGCACGTACCTGTACGTGCATGTGCCCAGCCGTGCCATTCTGCCGATGTAAATGTGCAGGAGGCGGTCCTTAAGTGGTTAAACACAACCTAATCTTTATACTCTTTGCTCTGAAGCACTCTGCCCTATATTTCCCCAATCATCAGTTCCTCCCTCTGCAGGAAACTCAAAACGGGTATAAACCCCTCCAGCCCCCCTTGTCCCTCCAGTTTAAATCGTTTTCAGCTGTAAAAAAAAAAAAAAGCGGTGAAATGTATGCTTTTGTTGTTTGACCGCATAGTTGTTGGGTCAGCGGTCTGCCCTCCTGATGCAATTCTTATCCAGTTGCCTTCCCTTTCCTTTGTGGTCAGAGGGGTTCGCTTGGCCCCATTTCCCAGAGCCCCTGGCCTGTGTACTCTGTTCTCCTCCCCCCCCCCCCCCGGGAAACTTCAGTTTTAGCCTGGGGTTGTTAGAGGGGTGGGCTATTTGGGTTGTGTCTTAGTGGGTGGAGCACCTTCTAGGAGTGACATACGACTTAAACCTCGTTTGCATATGATCATGTCATGCTTTGTGGTTCGTGTAGGTGCATATTTGGCTATAGCAGGGCTGCGTGGAGGGAAAATAATCCTGATCATGAAAAAAAAACAAAGGACAGCAGGGCGACTCTGATTGCTACTGCACCCAGGCAAGGGGATGAAGTCACGTGACCTGACAACGTAACACATTGGGAGGAGCTGGTGACATCACGCCGCGAACCAGAAATGCGTGGTCAGCTATTTTTGTTGGAGGATTTCCACAGTCATTTGCTTATATATTGCAGTGCACCAAGAAAATTGCACGTTTTAGTTGAGCATATTTAATTTTAAATAAAAATTATAATACAGTGAGTGGAAAAAATTGCCAAGCCATATGTTGGGATAAGGCAATGTGTTACTTTAACTGACAATTGCGCAGTCATGCAACGCTGTACATAACATTTATGCTGTGATGGCATGCATGCCCCCTGTAGGCGGAAGTGAAGAAACGTGTGTGTGTGTGTGTGTGTGTGTGTGTGTGTGTGTGTGTGTGTGTGTGTATGTATGTGTATATATATATATACATACATACATACATACATACATTATCTCCCAAAAGTAAGTACACCCCTCCCATTTTTGTAAATATTTTTTTGTGCTGTCCCCTTAAAATAACTCAACACACAGCCAATAATGTCTAAACCGCTGGTAGCAAAATGATGTGATTATGTTATGTGACTCATTAGTGTTACAAGGTCTCAGGTGTAAATGGGGAGCAGGTGTGTTAAATTTGGTGTTATCGCTCTCACTCTCTCATACCGGTCACTGGAAGTTCAACATGGCACCTCATGGCAAAGAACTCTCTGAGGATCTGAAAAAATAATTGTTGCTCTACATAAAGATGGTCTAGGCTATAAGAAAGTGAAGGGTATGATCCCTCGTGCTACGGAGTGAATGAATAAAATGGAAATAAATAAATAGGAAAAAAAATTCAAATTATGAAAACTGCTGCTAGACCTAGAGTGTTGCACAAAAATATAATGTAAAAATGTTACCCACCCCTAGGCTATAAGAAGATTTCCAAAACCCTGAAACTGAGCTGCAGCACGGTGGCAAAGACCATACAGGAGTTTATCAGTACAGGTTCCATTCAGAACAGGCCTTGTCATGGTCGACCAAAGAAGTTGAGTGCACGTGCTCAGCGTCATATCCAGAGGTTGTCTTTGGGAAATGGACGTATGAGTGCTGCCAGCATTGCTGCAGAGGTTGAAGGGGTGGGGGGACAGTCTGACAGTGCTCAGACCATACGCCGCACACTGCATCAAATTGGTCTGCATGGTTGTCACCCCAGAAAGAAGCCTCTTCTAAAAATGATGCATAAGAAAGCCTGAAAACAGTTTGCTGACGACAATCAGACCAAGGACATGGATTACTGGAACCATGTCCTGTGTTCTGATGAGACCAAGATAAACTTGCTTGGTTCAGATGGTGTCAAGCGTGTGTGGCGGCAACCAGGTGAGGATTACAAAGACAAGTGTGTCTTGCCTACAGTCAATCATGGTAGTGAGAATGTTATAGTCTGGGGCTGCATGAGTGCTGCCGGCACTGGGGAGCTACAGTTCATTGAGGGAACCATGAATGCCAACATGTACTGTGACATACTGAAGCAGAGCATGATCCCCTCCCTCCGGAGCCTGGGCCGCAGGGCAGTATTCCAACATAACGACCCCAAACATACCTCCGAGATGACCACTGTCTTGCTAAAGAAGCTGAAGGGTAAAGGTGATGGACTGGCCAAGCATGTCTCCAGACCTAAACCCTATTGAGCATCTGTGGGGCATCCTCAAACAGAAGGTGGAGGAGCGCAAGGTCTCCAACATCCACCAGCTCTGTGATGTCATCATGGAGGAGGGGAAGAGGACTCCAGTGGCAACCTGTGACGCTCTGGTGAACTCCATGCCCAAGAGGGTTAAGGCAGTGCTGGAAAATAATGGTGGCCACACAAAATATTGACACTTTGGGCCCAATTAATTTTCATTTAGGGGTGTACTAACTTTTGTTGCCAGCAGTTGAGACATTAATGGCTGTGTGTTGAGTTATTTTGAGGGGACAGCAAATGTACACTGTTATACAAGCTGTACACTCACTACTTTACATTGTAGCAAAGTGTAATTTCTTCAGTTTTGTCACATGAAAAGATAGAATAAAATATTTACAGAAATGTGAGGGGTGTACTCACTTTTGTGAGATACTGTATATACGTGATCCTACACAGGAGAGCCACCCTGTAGCAGTAAATCTGCTATGGGGTGGTCAGTGGTTAAAGAGGTAGCACAATGACTCATTTACATATTTTTATTTTATTTTGCATATTTCTTTTTATAGTTTGGTAACTAAGAGGTGATTAGTAGATCTGTACATATCATTTTAAGCTCTCATTTGTAGTGATTGCTCTGAAGTTTTTGTGATTCACCCCTCATGTGAATAGTAAAACAGGACAGTACAATGATGAGCCTTTGTAAGAGAGTCATGTATGCCATTTGGGCGCCATTTTATCTTTCCTTGACCTGATAACGCAGCTGTTGAGGATTGCACGGATCGAGGATGTCTGGCCTTGTCTCTGCTGGAACTCCTGGGGTTCAACATGACCTTTGCCTTCATAGCCACACTCTTCGTCCTCATCCAGGTAATGACTAGCATGAAGAGGATTGTTCTTCTGTTACAATGTGAAGGTTTTCCTGGATTTATCCGATCACCTCCTGAACTTCAGATTAAAGTGGAGGTCCACCCTAAAAACAAAAAATGCACCAAAATCCTGCAAAAAAAATGAAAAAAAAAATTGATTTGCCAGAAATGTCGGTTGCTATGCGGATGTTCCTAATCTGCCTCTTCCCATATCGCGGCAGGTCTTCTTCCTCGTCCTCCCCGCGATTATCTTCTGGGAATGGGGCATGCTGCCTTCTGGGAACTGTGTGTATCCCAGAAAGCAGCCGCCCATTCACAAAAGTGCTGCGAGACTCGCGCATGCGCAGTAGGAAACGGGCAGTGAAGCCGCAAGTCTCCACTGCCTGTTTTCCTCAGTAAGGATGGCGGCACCGGGAGCTGCTAGGATCGAGCGATCGGCCTCGACGCGGGGGGGGTGGGGCAATATCGAGGGTGCCTAGGACAGGTAAGTGTTCTTATTAAAAGTCAGCAGCTACAGTGTTTGTAGCTGCTGACTTTTAGACCCCTTTCACACTGAGGAGTTTTTCAGGCGGTACAGCGCTAAAAATAGCGCTGCTTTACCGCTTGAAAAACTCCTTCACTGCCTACTCAATGTGAAAGCCTGAGGGCTTTCACACTGAGGCGATGCGCTCGCGGGAGACAAAAAAATCTCCTGTCAGCAGCATCTTTGGAGTGGTGAGAGGAGCGGCATGTATACCACTCCTTCACCGCTCCTTCCCATGGAAAACAGCAGCAATACCGCCCGCAATGTGCCTCTAAAGAGGCGCATTGCGGGCAGTATTAACCCTTTATCGGCCGCTAGCGGGGGTTAATACCGCACCGCTAGCGGCCGATTCCCGCGGTAATCCCGGCGGTATAACGGCGCTATTTTTAGCGGCGTTATACCACCACCGCGGCTCCCGCCCCAGTGTGAAAGGGGCCTTAGAGAAAAAAAGATCACGGGTGGAACCCCCGCTGTAATGATTGGAATGGCACTATCTGCGAAATTCAGGTGTAAATGCTAGCACTCGCCTGCCAAGGCCAGCCCTTGTCTACCCCCTGACTCTGGCATTGACTATTCTAGTTTTGGAACATTTTGCTTCGAGGGAAGCATCCCAAGATTTCCCCCCAAAAAATTTCTGAATAAGGTTTTGCTTTTATAGATTTTAAAAAGGTGTGTGTGTGTGTGTGTGTGTGTGTGTGTGTGTGTCTATGTGATATATATATATATATCACACATACATTATTCTTTTGATTTTTATTTATTCTATAATGGAATTTATTATTATTATTTTATTTATTTATTTATTTATTTATTTTTTTCCTTGCATAGCCTGTAGCGGCAGGATCTGGGATTCCTGAGATTAAATGTTACCTGAATGGAGTAAAGGTCCCAGGCGTGGTCCGTCTCAGAACGCTCGTTTGCAAGGCTTTGGGGGTTTTGTTTGGTGTTTCTGGAGGTAAGGACAGCGCCACCCAAAGGTATACTGCACAAGAAAAGCATTTTCTGGAGTTTAGTATTAACATAAGTTTGAGTTCTGTCCACAAATAGAAATCAAATATTGGAGCTTTTCTGTTGTGTACCAGAGGAATGGAAAAAAAATATATTTCTATTGTATACATTTTAAAGGCCAAGTCTGGGCTCTGGCCTCCACCCCTTCTTGATCCCTTCATGCCCCACAGCAATGTGTGGGGGTTTTTGTTTAATTTTTTTTTATTAACACTCCCTCGATGTCTTTAGACTGGTCACATGACTCTTCCTCTTACTCCCTGTGTCCTCTCAGTGGTGGGAAGGTTTGTTGATAAAGTGGCACTGATGTGATGTCTTCGCTGTTCTCTCCATCAGTACACTGCAAGCGTAGGGTAGCATGGTGAGAATGAGCCCATGGTGGTCTGCACTCACAATATGCCTTCAGCCTTCCAGGTTCAACCCAGAAAAATTAACAACAGAGAAGGAATACTGCAGGAGACGGCATTAGAATTAATTTTTTTTCTTGAACATTGAGGGGGACTAATGTTAAAACATTAGCCCGGAGTTTAGCTTTGGTTATTGTCTGCTGTTCAGCCTCATAAAATTAATAGTTGGTATTAGAAATCAGGCACATTTTGTTAGTAGTATATTATTCATAAATTAGCCACGTGACCTACAAATTTTCTATTTACAGGCCTTTTCATTGGGAAGGAGGGACCGATGATTCACAGCGGGGCTGTTGTCGGTGCCGGGCTTCCTCAAGTAAGTGGGATTTCCTTCCTCAGCATTATCTACCATGTATCTCCCCAACACTACACCCTTATGCAGACTCTAATTGCATTACTATTTGAAGTGTTTGTAAACCCATTTAATTAAGTCTATGCCAGCCCCTCTATTAGGGCCTGGCATACCACACTATGTTAGTCTTTTATAAAAACAAGGCTTCTAAATACCTGTTTAGACCTGTCTTCAGGCCGGTCACATGACTTGCGGCCGCTGTATATCACGAATACATGGATACTGCAGAAGGGACAGAGATCTCCCTCTGACGTAAGCTTGGGAGGCCACATGACTGCTCAACCCCTCGAGAGTCATAAAGATTGCTCTAAACAGGCATTTACAAGCCTTGTTTTTATAAAAGAATAATACAGTGTGGTATGCCAGGCTCTAATAGAGGGGCTGGCAGTGACCATTGATACGTTTTTGTTACTATTAGTGGGGGGGGGGGGGGGGGCAACACAGACACAACTGACAGGCAGGGAGGAGGGAATGAGGGGGAGAGCAGGGCTGCGGAGGATGACGTGGTCAGAGCAGAGAGGGATACAGGAAGTGGCAGGTTCAGGCACGTTTTTTTTTTTTTACAGTTTAGAGGGGGGGCAAGGGACCAGGATATCTATATATTTTTTTGGGGGGTTACCAAGCACTTTAAAGGATACATTTCAGTATAATAATTAGAGGTAGACCGATATATCGGCCGATATTTGGCCATTTTTGATGCATCGGCCGATTTATTATCAAAATTAGGCCGATATTTTACACTGACCGCCGTTCCTCCTCCACACTCGGTGACTCTGGCAGCTTCAAGCGCCGCACTGAGTGTGAAACTGACAATGGAGAGAGAGAGGAGCTGTCACCTCGATATCGGGGGTGGGCGGGACCCAGCAGCTATATTACACCAGCCAATGGGATGGTATCTGGGCGGGCCGCTATGTGTATGTGGCCCCACCCCCTTTCTAAAGCAGCCCAATCATTGGCTGGTGTAATTCAGCTGCTGGGTCCCGCCCACCCCCGACATCGAGCTGACGGCTCCTCTCTCTCTCTCTCTCTCTCTCCTCTCTGTTAGTTTCACACAGTTAGTTACAATCGGCTTTGTTGTGAAACCTGCCAGTGCCACCGCAAATCAGTGCCACCAGCCAGTGCCATCTGTCAGTGCCACTGCCAACCAGTGTCACCCACCAGTGCCAATCAGTTCCAATTGCCAGTGCCACTGCCAATCAGTGCCATCTGTCAGTTCCAAACCAGTGCCACCTGCCAGTGCCAATAGTGCCATCTGTCAGTTCTAAACCAGTGCCACCTGCCAGTGCCAATCAGTGTCACATGCCAGTTCCAAACCAGTGCCACCTGCTAGTGCCAATGGCACCATCTGTCAGTTCCAAACAAGTGCCACCTGCCAGTTCCAAACCAGTGCCACCTGCTAGTGCCATCTGAACTGAGCACATCAAGTGTGTGCTAGAGTGACAGGAGTAAGCAGGAAGGAGTGGAGTAGGTGAGGTGTTTTATTTATTTATTTTTAAATCGGCCTAAAATATCGGCCACAAAAATCAGCATCATATATCGGCCGCCCCAATTTCTAAATATCGACATCGGCCAGAGAAAAACCCATATCGGTCTACCTCCTAATAACCCTAACTTGCTCTAGTTTTGATCTGTGCTTTGGTTGCTGAGCTGGCCTGGTAGACGGCACATCCCCACCTCCCTGCACTGTCGTTTGACCATGTTGCTCAGCAGGAGAGGAATTTCTGGTTGACAGTGTTCGCCTATAGCACTAGACGCACTCTCAAGATGAGTGTCCTCCCTATTAAAAGAGAGAATTGGCCAAAGCTCTTTTGGGCATACTTTTAATTTGGGTCACAGGAGTGCCCTTAGTTCTGTACTCTTGTGACCCAGATTCTGCCCACGGTCAGCAGATGTCACACAGCTGGTCTAGGCTCTGCAGGGATCCCAACATTTATGTTGGAATCCACCCAAATTTCTTATCGGCGGCTGACTCTTCCTCTGGAGCCAGCCACTCCTGCCCTCTGCACAGCCTGACACTTCAGTGAGCACTGGAGGTGAAGAGCAGTGAGACAGAAGGCTGAGAACTGAGTGATCAAGTGGTGGGAAAAAGCTGCAGAATCAGACTGATGCGTTTTCACATGGGTGAGTATGTAAGGCTTTTTTTTTGTTTGTTTGGTAATCCCACACTATTCCTTTAGGTCACTTTCACACTGAGGTGTTTTACAGTAGTTTTTTTGCGCTAAAAATAGTGCCTGACAAGCGCCTGTAAACTCCCTCTTCTGCAGCCCCAGTGTGAAAGCCTGAGTGCTTTCACACTGGGCGGTGCGCTTGCGAGACTGGAAAAAAAAGTCCTGCAAGCAGTATCTAAACCGCCCCTGCCATTGAAATCAAAGCGTTTCAGCAGTGGCGTCTTGCGGGCCGCTTTTAACCTTTTTTTTTTTTTTCCGGCCGCTAGTGGGGGTGAAAAGCAACGCTAAAACTAGCCACGCTTTACTGCTACTGCCCCTATGTGAAAGTAGCCTTAATGCTGGGACAGGTGGTGTTTCGGCACGACCATCCTGTATATATGTTTCCAGTGGAATGCATTTAGAGAATATACACACATACACAAAAGTGATAGCAGGAGTTGATAAAGCCGCTGGGAGAGGATGACAGTGGAAACTTGGAGGAGAACAAGATTATCAGAAGGAGGTAGGGAACAGGAATAACTGCAGGAGACAAAAGATTGAATAGAGGTGCCGAGGGAGGGAGACAGACAGCAGGTGGTGGGAGAGAAAAGAAAAATTACAGGGGGTGAGTGAGAGAAAATGACAGTGTGAAGGCATAGCAGAGAGGATGATGGCTCATCCTTGGGAATGCCCACAAATAGGGCTTCACACAGGGATGGAGCTTACAGCCAATAGATCTGAAGATGTGCTTTTCTTCCAAATGGTTCTGCTTTTCCATTCTGAGGCACTGATGATTTTTTTTTATTTTGCTTAAATGATCGAGCCAGCAAGTTAGCTTTTAGTACTGCTGAGACTTCTTTAATGGATCAACATGTCTGAAAAAAGTCTGTATAGCTCGTATATCCCATGGCTACCATTATTTTATACCTTCTGTCCTATAACAACTGTTGAATTATGTTTAGTTGGTACCAACACTCTTCATTGTCCTCATCCACCGTTTAACCAAATATGAGCCCCTTCTATGCTGACCATCACATGAAGTTTGATTATACAGGGCTCAATCTGATTGGTGCCTGCAAGACAGGGCACATCTTTCTACTACCAACTATCAGAATAGCAGCGGTGGCTTTCAGGAACAGTCTGTTCTTATGTAGTACTTGTAAATGAGGCAAACCATTTCTTTTTGATAAATGAGGCCTGGTGTTTGAATTTTAACCCGTGTATAAGACTCTGCAGGCTGGGATGCGTGGTGTATCTACAACTGTTCCAGGATAAGGTCAATTTACATTTTATTCATCTTTAATTCTGATCTCTTTATCTCTCTTCCAGTTCCAGAGCATTTCATTCCAGAAGATTCGCTTTGACTTTCCATATTTTCGCAGTGACAGGTACAGTCTGCAGAGAATTAGAGATTAACCGCTTAAGACCCGGACCTTTAGGCAGTTAAAGGACCTGGCCAGGTTTTGCGATTCGGCACTGCATCGCTTTAACAGACAATTGTGCGGTCGTGCGATGTGGCTCCCAAACAAAATTGACGTCCTTTTTTTCCCACAAATATAGCTTTCTTTTGGTGGTATTTGATCACCTCTGCGTTTTTTTTTGTTTTTTTTTTTGCGCTATAAACAAAAATAGAGCGAGAATTTTGAAAAAAATTCAATATTTTTTACTTTTTGCTATAATATCCCCCAAAAATATATAAAAAATCATTTTTTCCCTCAGTTTAGGCCGATACGTATTTTTCTACCTAGTTTTGGTAAAAAAAAAATCGCAATAAGCGTTTATCGGTTGGTTTGCGCAAAATTTATAGCGTTTACAAAATGGGGGATAGTTTTATTGCATTTTTATAAAAAAAAAAAATTTTTTTTACTACTGATGGCGATCAGCGTTTTTTTTTTTTTTTTTTTCGTGACTGCGACATTATGGCGGACACTTCCGACAATTTTCACACATTTTTGGGACCATTGTAATTTTCACAGCAAAAAATGCATTGTTTACTGTGAAAATTACAATTGCAGTTTGGGAGTTAACCACAAGGGGGCGCTGAAGGGGTTATGTATGACCTAATATGTGTTTCTAACTGTAGGGGGGTGTGACATCATCCATTGTGTATCCCTATAAAAGGGATCACACGATCGATGACGCTGCCACAGTGAAGAACGGGGAAGCCGTGTTTACACACAGCTCTCCCCGTTCTTCAGCTCCGGGGACCGATCGCAGAACTCCAGCGGCGATCGGGTCCGCAGGTCCCGCGCTCCTGGTCACGGAGCTTCGGACCGGGTACCTGTACGTGCATGTGCCCAGCCGTGCCATTCTGCCGACGTAAATGTGCAGGAGGCGGTGGTTAAAGAAATAGATTTTTTATTTATCTTCATGAAAACAAGTGTTGGTTTCCTCCTCTATGACTTTGTTTTCTTCCTCAGGGACAAGAGGGACTTTGTTTCAGCTGGAGCCGCAGCAGGGGTGGCGGCGGCCTTCGGGGCTCCCATTGGGGGTACACTGTTTAGTTTGGAGGAAGGGTCATCTTTTTGGAATCAGGGGCTGACATGGAAAGTGGTAAGTAGTTAGTGTGGTTCATCTGTTCTGACAACATTGTGGTGTTTCTGTACAATGGCTGTGAATAAAAGAGAGCTTGGCAGTTTGGTTTCCTGATGCTGGGCAAACACTGAAACGGCTTCCAAAGTCCAAAACTATTTCCCCATGTAGTGGGGCTGTGCCTGCACTGCACGGGGTCAGCTGCTCATTTTGTCTAGGGTGAGGGGAAAGCTTATACAGTGGAACCTCGGATTACAAGCATAATGCGTTCCAGGAGAATGCTCGTAATGCAAAGTACTTGCATATCAAAGCGAGTTTCCCCATAGAGGTCAATGGAAACGAAAACAATTTGTTCCGCATTGACTTCAATGGCATGCAATACCGCATGTGGTCAGAGGTAGGGGGGGAGCCAGAGAGCCTCATAAACACTCGGAAAGGCCCGAGGACAGCTCGGCTGAACTCGGGAATGGGGTATTTCTGAGATTTGCCAAATGGCTCTGCTCGACTCTGGCATCCCCCACCTCATGGCCAAATGCAGTACTGCACATCGCTGTAGCTTGAATCCTGCTCGTTTTGCGAGACCGCACTTGCAAACCGAGTCAGGATTTTTAAAATTACAGCGCTCCTATTGCGAAACGCTTGTTAACCGCATTACTTGCAATCTGAGGTTCCACTGTACTCACCTGATCCTTCCTTCTACTGGAAAGCGGCATTTCCCCCATGGTCCAATGGTGGACTGTTCCTGGTCTGTGTAGTCTGCTCTAGGCAGGATGACATCTGGAGCAGTCCACACCTTAAGACCGTCGGCGTGCGGGGGTGCCGGACTGGTCTTCTGCTGGGAGAATTGACAGAGGGTACATAAATCTCCTTTCCCCTAGACAAAAACAAGCGGTTGACACGTGCAGTGCTCACACAGCCCCACGGCATGTATTCTAAGTGAGTAGCTTTTCTGCTTAACAGTACTAGGGTTGTTCAAATCCCAGCCTGTGCAGAGTTTGCATGTTCTCCCAGTGCCTGCATGGGTTTCCTTCCATGCACCAAAGACATGCTGGTAGGTTAATTGGCCCTAGTATGTGTATGTATGAATGTGAGTCAGGGGTTTATACTGTAAGCTCCTTGAGGGTAGGGACTGATGTGAATGTACAATGTATACAGTGCTGTGAAAGTATTTGCTCCTTCCTGATATTTTAAGCTGTCCAAACCTGCCTGGCCCTATGTAATTGCCCCCAAACCTAATAACTGGTTGTGCCACCCTTGGCAGCAACAACTGCAATCAAGGGTTTGCGATAACTGGCAATGAGTCTTTCACATAGCTGTGGAGGAATTTTGGCCCACTCTTCTTTGCAACATTGTTTTAATTCAGCCACGTCGGAGGGTATTTGAGCATAAATGGCCTGTGCCTTTTCTGGTAGAGCGCAGAATTCAATTATGGCATATAATAAATATTAACTTTTTTTTTTTTTTTTTTTTTTTGTCTGGAGATGGGCTGTAGTCCAACTGACCCAATTAGTGAAGCCATTGCTCTGCACGTAGAGTGAAAGTTGTTTTCAGAGTTTAGAGCAGCCATTTTCAATTGGGGTTTCCTCCAGAGGTTGCCAGGGGTTCCTTGAGCTGTAGCTGATTGACCTCTTTTTTGATGATACCTACATTGTTGTAGAGCCAATACCATTTGGAGGAGCCAGCAGCATGACGCCAATAATCTTTTTAGCGGTCTGTAAGGGTGCAGTTCTGACCCACACTATAAGAGGGCATTCTTCCCACTCACCACCAATCCAAGGGCAATTTTTCCCTCTAATGCATTTTGTTTGCAGGGTTTTTGGTAAAATAAAATATATCTATGGATGAGAGGCTGACTTAGGCTGTACACTGCAGTCACATTCACTTACTTACCGTGTGTCCAACTCGTACCAAACTTGTAAAAGATTCAACCAGACCAAGTGGATCTGCTAACAGAATATTGCTGTTGAGCCCAGTTACTCTTAGACCCGGTTCACACAGGGGCGGCACGACTTTGGGGGCGAATCGGCAAGGCGATCTCAAGATGACTTGAGAGGCAACTTGCAAAATGACTTCTGTATTGAAGTCATTGCAAGTCGCCCCCAAAGTCGTACAAGAACCCTTTTCTGAGTCGGAGCGACTTGCGTTGCTCCTATTAGAGCGGACCGCGACATGTCAGGTGGCTGCGTCGCATGACAGGTCGCCCCTGTGTGAACCGGCTCTTAGTCCAAGAAGCACCTGTTTGTTTTTGTTGTTGCTTTTTTGCTGTGCCTCCTTTTTTTTTGCTTTTTCCATTTATTACAAACCATCAGCTCTAATGTACTTCTCTTGAAGATTGTTTGGATGATCAGTGATCTCCGTGTCAAGTAAAGTGTTAAGTAAAGCGGTACAGCTCTGATTTGATTGGTCTCCCTTGTCCTCTTTCAGCTTTTCTGCTCCATGTCTGCAACATTCACACTGAACTTTTTTCGCTCCGGAATACAGTTTTCAAGCTGGGGCTCATTCCAAGTTCCGGGGCTCCTAAACTTCGGGGAGTTTAAGGTACGTCCCAACTGCATTTAAAACGGACGCAGTTCTGTTCAGTTCCATACGCTTTTTTTCTGCACAAAATGCATGCACAGTGTTTTCCATGTATTCCAATGGCTCTAGTTCACACCATGCAGTCAGTTTCCGGTAAGTTTCTGCACCAGAAACTCACTGCATGGTGTGAACTAGCGCCAACTAGAGCCATTGGAATACATGGAAAACGGCATGCATGCATTTTTTAGTGCATAAAAAATGCACACGAAACTGTACGGAACTGCGTCTGGTGTGAACTAATCCTTAAAACTGAAGGTTTTTTATCTTGATGCATTAAGATATAAAAAACCTTCTGTGTGCAGCAGCCCCTCTAATGCTTACCCAACCCCATCACAAGTGATGTTACACAAGAGTCTCAGCAATTTGGGACTCTCCTTATCGGCTGACACAGCAGCACACTCCATTGGCTCCCGCTGCTGTCACTCAAACTCAGTGAGCCAATGAGAGGGGCGGGGTGGAGCCACAGCTCCATGTCTGAATGGACTCGGCTCAGGTGCCACCATAGCAAGTTGCTTGCTGTGGGGGCAGGAGGGAGGGGCCAGGAGCGCAGGAGTGTGGGACCCAAGAAGAGGAGGATCTGGGCTGCTCTGTGCCAAACCATTACACAGAGCAGGTAAGTATAACGTGTTTGTTAATTTTACACGAAAAAAAAAACCAAGACTTTAATATCACTTTAGAACTGACCACCAGCGTTCCCTTGTACTGAAATTACTTACTCTTATTTCACTGCAAACTGTCAGCTTCTCAGAGAAGTTGCTGCAAGTCAGAGCTCATTTCATAGCTGGAGGACATTTTTTTTTGAAAAGCCTATGGCGTGTGAACACACCCAAAAACTCCACCCGGTGCAGAAAAAATGTGCACACACATAAAGAGTGTTCACAAAAACGTGCAGACGGGTGCAACGTTAAGTGGTCCTCCTGTGTAGAGGGACCCAAACCCTGATCCCCCGGGGCGTTAGGCTCCAGACGGGGACTGAGGTACTGTGGTCCGAGCAACCGAAGCCGACACGGACCCAACTTCCTCGGAGGGACTGCCGAAACAGAACCCTCCCAGTACTAGGTGAGGCTCCCCCGAAGGGAGACCCCATGAGAGCAAGTGAACTAAGCCAGAAGGCCATGTCCACCCACTCCCAAGACGTTCAGGGCTGGCCCGAGGACCCGCACCCAAATAATCTCACAGTGAACAAAACGTGCACAAAAAAAAATAAGACAAGAACGTAACAAACATAGGGGGAAAGGGATAGTGAAGAGGAGAGTGAAAGAAGTGGTCATTGTGATCAACAATGACCAGGCCCTCCGGCCAGGAATAAAAAATTCCTCCGGTCCTAGCCAAAAGGCCCGGCCCAGGAGGCAGGTGCTAAAAAAAGCATGTATCTGGTGCAGTGACCGTGGTATCCTTAAATCAAAGTGTCCCTCACTCACAGTGATCTTCAGATACCCCTGGACTGCCACTCCAGGGGCACATGCACCATAGGCTTTTCGTTCCATATCCGACCCCCCGACCGGCCAGTGCAGCCCTCCACCCCTGCCAGCTAGAGAGCCCTTCAAGGTTTTCTTGGAGAACTGCCGCTCCAGTTAGCAGCCTCCGCCAATACTAGACCCTCCGTCAACCCGGCGGATTTGCATGGTCCTACCCCGTCCCACCACAGGGCATTACCAGCTCCTCCTACCGGATCGCTGACAGAGATAGCACTTACACCAGCCAGCCAGAAGGCCAGACTAGAACTCAGCAAAAAGATCCAGACCAAGCGCAGCACCCATCCTCACCAGGAGCACCCTTCCAGATGGCTCAGACTCAACCATGGGCCGGCCCCCAGTATTCTGTCGGGCAGCACAGCATAGTCCCTGCTGAAACCATCCTTCCAGGTGCAATGACATCATTGGATTGCATCCACCCTCCCCATGTAGGAGGTGCTTCAGCGCTCCGCTGACAACTGATAAGAACAGATACTACACTTGATCTTAGCCAAAAGGCCGAGAAGCTGGAGGACATCTAGCATCATCTATCACTTTCCTCCCCAGGCTGACTGCCTGGCCTTGTCATTGATTACATTTCTCCATTCAGCTCTTCCACTCATTGAGAGGCTCAGCAACATGTGGGCGTTACCTAAGGCAGTCTGCATGTAAATGCAATCAGCCTAGGAATGTTCACTTTTCCAGACAAACATCCACCCATCAAGGCATTTTGATACTTGCATTACTCCTCCCATGAGCCAGCCCACTGCATTAGGGCGAGGGCCTCAAGAGGAGTACTGGGGCAGGATGCTGAGATGTTTTCAGGAAGCTTTTTACAACATTTTCTCCCACCAGCCTTGATCTGCCTGCATTGCATAGAGAAGTACAGAATCCAGTGATAACTTCACAGAGTCTAAAGTAAAGTAATGCAAACCAGTTCTGTAAAGGCCACATTCCAGTCCCTGACCCCAAATATACAGTATGCATTCCTTAATTCCAAATGTCTTCCAGATGGTCACTTGAGGAGTCCTTCTTGTCTGACGAATGCTGTTCTTATCTCTTGTGTTTTATATGTGTCCTTGTGTACATTCTGGACAGCGTGATTAAAACATAAACATAGTTGTATTGTTCGTTGTCCTGTTGATTCTCTTTCAGTGCTCAGATTCAGACAAGAAGTGTCACCTGTGGACTGTATTGGACTTGGCCTTCTTTATCATCATGGGGGTGGTTGGTGGATTGCTGGGCGCCACGTTCAACTGTCTGAATAAAAGACTGGCCAAGTATCGCATGAAGAATGTCCACCCAAAGCCAAAGCTCATCAGGTAGGTCAACCTTCCTTCAACCACAGCGTATGTGACCATTACCCCACACCATATGTATATTGCCATCATCTTCACAGTGCTGAACAAAAAAAAGGTGTATAACCTTAAAGGCCATTCCCAGAGCTATTCTGGTAGCAAATAAGGCTTGGTGTGCAAAAGATTTAAAAAAACAAAACAAAAACAGCATATAATGCAACTTTCTGGACATGCTCAAACTGAAGGTACACTATATTGTCAATAGTATTGGGACGCCTGCCTTTACACGCACATAGGCCCAGATTCACGTAGGGCGGCGTAACTATGTGCGGGCGTATCTTATTTACGCTACGCCGCCGCAACTTAGAGATGCAAGTGCTGTATTCACAAAGCACTTGCGTCCTAAGTTACGGCGGAGTAGCGTAAATCGGCCGGCGTAAGCGTGCGTATATCAAAGTAGGCAGATCGTGGGCGTGTTGTATTTAAATTAAGCTTGACCCCATGTAGATGCATGGCCTAACGAACGGCGCGTGGGCGCGCATGATAAGTATCACGTCGTATTTACGCCCAAAGATACGCCGGCTCAATTCCTGTGACGTGAACGTAACCTACGCACAGCCCCATTCACGTACGTAAACGACGTAAACAGATACGCTTGTTCCGACGTCCATACCTTGCATGGGCTGCACCACCTAGAGACCAGCTTTATCTTTACGCCGGCGTATGTCTTACGTAAACGGCGTAACTAATTGTGACAGGCGTACGTTTGAGCTCAAGGGAGAAGTGCTCAAACAAGCGCCCAGAGGCGATTCAGTTCGCATGTGTAGCGCTATATAAATTTTTCACTCACGTACGTTCGTGAATCGGCGTATCTTGTGCATTTACATATTCGACAGGGAAATCAACGGAAGCGCCACCTAGCGGCCAGCGTAAATATGCACCCCAAGATACGACGGCGTAGGAGACTTACGCCGCTCGTATCTTGGCCAAATCTATGAGTAACTGATTCTAAGAATTAGGCGCATAGATACGACGGCAGACATTCTGACTTACGACGCCGTATCTGGAGATACGCCGTCGTAAGTCTTTGAGAATCTGGGCCATGAACTTTAATGGCATCCCAGTCTTAGTCTGTAAGGTTCAATATTGACCATTCTTTCAGAGACACATTAGTGAGGTGAAGAACTGATGTGGATGAGAAGGCCTGGCTTGCAGTCTCCATCCTAATTCATCCCAAAGGTGTTCTATTGGGTTGAGGTGCAGGCCAGTCAAGTTCCTCCACCCCAAACTCGCTCATCCATGTCTTTATGGACCTTGCTTTGTGCACTGGTGTGCAGTCATGTTGCAACAGGAAGGGGCCATCCCAAAACTGTTCCCACAAAGTTGGGAGCATGACAATTTCCAAAATTTCCTGGTTTGCTGACACCTTAAGAGTTCCCTTCACTGGAACTAAGGGGCCAATCCCTGAAAAACAACCCCACACCATAATCCCCCCTCCACCAAATGATTTGGACCAGTGCACAAAGCAAGGTCTGTAAAGACATGAATGAGCGAGTTTGGGGTGGAGGAACTTGACTGGCCTGCACAGAGTCCTGACCTCAACCCGATAGAACACCTTTGGGTTGAATTGGAGCGGAGACTGTGAGACAGGCCTTTTCATCCAACATCCGTGCCTGACCTCACGTGCTTCTGGAAGAATGGTCAAACATTCCCATAGACCAGTGTTTCTCAATTCCAGTCCTCAGGCCCCCCAACAGGTCAGGTTTTCAGGATTTCCATTATTTTGCACAGGTGATTTGATCAGTTTCACTGCCTTAGTAATCACCACAGCCTTTTCATCTGAGGGAAATCCTGAAAACCTGACCTGTTGGGGGGGCCTGAGGACTGGAATTGAGAAACACTGCCATAGACACACTGCTAAACCTTGTGGACAGCCTTCCCAGGAGAGTTGAAGCTGTTATAGCTGCAAAGGGTGGGGCAACTCAATATTAAACCCTTACGGACTAAGACTGGTTTACACCTACGCAGTTTTAGTGCTTTTTGCATTTTGCAGATTTGCACTACAGAAAGTGTTCCATAGGAAACAATGTTAAATGGACTGTAGTGCAAATCTGCAAAATGCAAAAAAACACTAAAACGGCATAGGTGTGAATCCAGCCTAAGACTGGGATGGCATTATAAGCAAAATGTGTTACTGCGCCAATCCTGATTCAAGTGAGAAGACTCACTAGAAACCAATGTACAATAATGAATAACTAAATTATAAAATGTCTAAAAAATCCAAAATAAATATAGATATATATGTGACTATTCCAAAGTGAATCTAAAACTAAAAAAATGTGGAAGTAAAGAAACCAAATGGCTTTCATGCAGTTGAGTTTAAATGAAAAGTCCAATGCTCAAAGTGCTCCTTATTGTGAATGAATCAATATATGGTAATTCTTCCACCAAATCGTGCCACTGCCACCAACTTCTGAAATGCACACTCATCAAACCTAGATATATACAGTGCCTTTAATGATAAGGTGGATCTCTCCTCTCCTTACAGCCAACACGTTATCCTCCTCCTACCATGCAGTCATAAAGGATTCTGGTGGTACCTTCATTATTCTAAGACAAGGGGCTCATCATAGTGCAGTATGTCCAAACCAATTTATTAAAATAAAATCTCACTCACAAGGTATGGTGCCTTCAGACCGGCAACGAGTCCTTCCAGCAGTACCGAGCGCACCCAACACTCATCGGTGTAGTGATTCCCTTGGCCGGCGTGCGCTCCACGCCTCAGTTTCCGTGCGGTTCAGCGGCAGGGTGTGACGTGTTTCCGCCCAACGTGCTACCCAGAAGCCTCTACGCGTTTCGCAATCAACGTTGCGTCGTCAGGAAGACTGGGATGGCATTAAAGTTCATGTGTGTTTAAAGGCAGGCGTCCCAATACTTTTGACAATATAGTGTATTTATGGAGTACGTAGCAGTTATTAGTGGAGTGTATATTAAATACATGAAACTGGGCATAACATTTTGATTAAAAAGAGTTGATTTAGTAGTAGGGCGTGCTGTAGGAAAAGGGGGGGGGGGGGGACAACTAACAGATTGTTTGTTTATTTTCTGGATTGGAAAAAGAACTCTGGGCACCACGGGCATCTTTTCGATGTATTGTGTAGAGCACACAGAGAGATTATATAGATCTTTGTTATAATGCACTGACCCTTCATGTGAAGATTATTGTTCCCCCCCCCCCCCCCCCCCCCCCCCCCCAGTGGTCATATCCGACCGATATCCAAACCTGATTGCATGAAGTCGTGCCTCCTAATGCACCTTTCTGTCTTCCAGGGTCTGTGAGAGTCTGCTGATCTCTCTGGTCACCACAGTCATCGTCTTTGTGTCATCGATGGTTCTGGGGGAATGCCGGAAACTTTCTCCTTCAACTGACTGGAACAACGGCACCATGTCTACGCAGGTATCTGAACTGTGTCTCTGTTTGCGAACAAGCCTCTATATGGCAAAGTTTCCATAGGGGGCTGTTTATTCCAGTACCCACTCCCTGCTTATCACTGCAACGTGATCTACATTTCACCAACCATACATATAATACAGGCCACAGAGTGCCCTCTGCTTAAATTGGTTCTAAACACAAAAGGTTTTTAACCTTCCACTAGCTATAACCCCAACCCCCCCCCAACACTTATACCCAGAGTCCTCTAGCAATGCTGTGCCCGGCTGCAATTCTTTTCCCTTCTCTCACAGGAGTGTTAGAGCAGGGAGAGCCTTTGTCTTCTACTGCAGTCGGTCCCACGTTTGTGTGTGTTTATGGACGCGCACAGCCCGGCTTGGGAGCGCAGTCGTGCACCCATAACACACAGCTTGCCAAAGGGGCACTTGGAGAAGGAGAGGAGAGCTCCGATTGGGGACTGAAAAATACGTAAGCCACTGCTCTGTGCAGTATTCTTGCACAGAGTAGGTGAAGTATAACCTGTTTATTATTTTAATAATAAAAAAAAAAAGTGAGTATTTAATGCTGCAGAGTGCACTCTGTGATTGGAAGGGAGGCTGGACACATGACTTTGATAACTCGCATGTCTGGGCCCTCCTCTACTGGGGTTTGTTTTTCACCAACACAGTTGTTAGAACTCTGTTCTTTTAAAAAAAAATGTTCTCTTCATGGATTGAAGGACACAGTGAAGATCTGACCATTGGGTTGTGGTGCCCCCTGCAGGAGTAGGATGTTCTGCACAAAAAAACTAAACGCTACTTACACTGCTGATGGCCAAACACCTGTCTGCTAGAGATGGCTCAGTGCAGTTCTTTTTGCTCAGGCTGGGTTCACACTTATGCAAATTTGGATGCAGGTTTCTCCGCATCCAATTCGTGTGACTCTGACCGGTCACACAGCTCCAGGGTGGCCGCGAAGTGCACAGAAGAAGGATCCTGTGCGCCTTTTGGGTCAGAATTCAAGCAAAAATTTGGACCTGATTCGCCCCTGAAACAGTGAATCGGACCCCTGCTGCGAGCCGCAGTCGCACATAGTGTGAACCCAGCCTTAAAGCATAGGTTCAGTTTTTGGAACATGTTAACACCCCTATTTAGGGTGTACATGTTCCAGCTGCTCACCCTTCCTCCGTTGTTACAATGAACCTCTTCCCCACACTGTGACCTTTAAAATCAGGACATCTGTGCAGGGCTCCCCCTGCATAGGCGCATCATTCATTGACCGGAATCTGTGAATGAATAAACTACAAGTCCCCTCTGTCGTTGAGGCAGACAGACTGCTACTTTCAATGGCCCCATTTTTTACCTATAGGTAAGCCTATAATAAGGCTTACTTATAGGTGCAATACATCTTACCTAAACGTGCACAGTGTAGGGGATGTTTACTTTAGAAGCAGCGATGATGTCATGGGAGTGACATCATCACGGCTCACCCATTCATGGCTGAAGACCTCGAACACGGAAGGAAGACCGGTTGAAGATTGAAGCACCTACAGTGCCTTTGCTGTGTCCTTCAATGAATGCAGAGAAAGGGATTTTAGGCTGGGTTCACACTATTACGAATTGGATGCAGGATCCCCAAATTCAATTTGCAATAGCAGGAGATTGTGACGGTCTCTCTATGGAGCCGGTTCACATATCTCCAGTATGAATTTGCACAGGAACCCTGTTCATCTTTTGGTTAGTTTCAGATCCGAATTCGGCATGCAGTGTGAACCCAGCCCTAAGCATGGAACCCTGCATATATTCATTATACTAAAAGCTTGTAGAAGGCCATCTACATATTTATTTCTTGTACCTCTGTAGCTCCAACATGTCTCTCCGCTCTGTACAGAGTGCATAGAACCACTCACATCGGTCTCGGCCCCCAGAGAAACTTCTTGTTTATTGTCCCTAACAGTCACCTAGTTTATCCTTTTTCTGCCAGTTCTCATCAGATGACGTCAATTCCAGCATCAAGACCTTCTTCTGTCCCAACGATACCTACAACGACATGGCCACCCTCTTCTTCAACCCTCAGGAGTCGGCCATCTTGCAGCTCTTCCATCAAGAAGGTAATTATTGCTCGTACAGTAGTATATATTTTTTTTGCCGTCAGGCTGTCGGCAATTGTTTGTGTGAAAGGTTCTCCCCATCTCTTGTGTTCCAGGCACTTTCAGCCCCGTCACTCTGTCTTTCTTCTGCTCTATGTACTTCCTCTTGTCCTGCTGGACGTATGGTGTTTCTGTGCCTAGTGGTCTGTTTGTGCCCTCCTTGCTCTGTGGAGCTGCCTTTGGTCGTTTGGTAGCTAACCTCCTGAAAAGGTAGACAGACTATACATGAGTGGCTGGTCTCCCAGCAGTTGTTTTTGGCATTTTAGGCCTGAACTCTTGTGTCTCTGTTTAGTTACTTGGGATTGACCCATATCTATTCTGGAACCTTTGCCTTGATTGGTGCCGCAGCTTTCCTCGGGGGCGTTGTCCGGATGACCATCAGCCTTACCGTCATCCTCATCGAATCAACAAATGAGATCTCGTATGGCCTTCCCATAATGATCACACTCATGGTGAGTTTCAGTTTGGTCAACAGACCAATAGTTATGGTAATGACATTTGACAGGGCATTAAATTGGCACTCTAGGTAAGTGTGAAGCACCTTAAAGCAGTGTTTCACCCTAAAAAAACAAGTTTCTATGATAACATCAAGCATACTAGCGCGAGCTATAGTATGCCTCTCTTTTCTTTTTTTTGCGCCGTACTCGCAGTTTACTGCCGTAATGAAGTTTCAGACTCCCCGCGGGGAATGGGCATTCCTATGCACAGGGAAGATGATTGACGGCTATGGCGCGTCACGCTTCCCGAAGATAGCGGAAATAGGACTTGCCTCTTCACGGCGCTATACGGTGCCTGCGCACAGACATCAGAGCTGACTGCGCAGGCGCCGTGAAGAGGCAAGTCCTATTTCGGCTATCGTCGGGAAGCATGACGCGCCATAGCCGGCCGTCAATCATCTTCCCTGTGCTTAGGAACGCCCATTCCCCACGGGGAGTCTGAAACTTCATTACGGCAGTAAACTGTACGGCGCCAAAAAATAAAATAAAGGCATACTGTAGATCACGCTAGTATGCTTGATGGTATGCTAGAAAAAAAATAAGTATTTTTAGGGTGAACCCTCGCTTTAATGAATACAAAGGGCTCCAAGACGCATATCTTCACCTTTATTGGATTCACTGTATAGAAACAAATTATACATTTTGGGACTGTAGATGGTGGTGAAATTCCTGAAGTTTGTCGTGGATTCAGGCCGGGTATAGGCTTACCTGTAGGTCAAAGTAAAAAAAAAATGGGTATACAACCGCTTTAAGACAATTGCAAAGTGAGCAGTGTGGCCAGTCACTGGGGATCACCAGCAGCAGAAAGAAGGTCCTGAATTTTTTATATAGACGTGGGTGTCCAACCTGCGGCCCTCCAGCTGTTGCAGAACTAAAAGTCCCATGAGGTATTGCAAGGCTGACTGTTGCAAGCATGATTCCCAAAGGCATGATGGGACTTATAGTTCCATATCTTTACTGATCACTAGAGGGGCCACCAGCAGAAGGTTGGAGATCTGATTCCTCCATATAGATCTTCTTATAGACCTCATTTAAAATACGGTTCTGGGGACATCATTAAAAAAAAGCTATTGATAATATAGAACAAGTCCAGAGATGGGCAACAAAAATGGTGAATGATCTGAGAGCTAAAACCTGAAAAGAAGAGAGAGTGGGTGAACATCCTATGTAAAGTATGGAGGGGAGAAGGGAAAGGGGGGGGACACTACTGAAACGTTTAAATACATCAAGGGGGCGACTATGTTCAATATGAAGCTTGGATCAAGAACAAGGACACAACTTCAAACCAGCATTAGGAAAGTTCAAAACGAAACTTGGCATTTCACTGAAAAAGTAGTTTATACTTAGGAACCGATATCCAGCAAAGGTAGCGAGTCAGCCAGCAGTGGGTGATTTAGACATGCTTGGGACAGGCCTAAATCTATACTCAGGCAAACAGTAGTTAATGGCTGATTTGGTCTTCTTTTTTTAGGTTGCGAAATGGACTGGTGATCTCTTCAATAAAGGAATCTATGACGTCCATATTGGACTGAGGGGTGTGCCTTTGCTGGAGTGGGAGACCGAAGAGGAAATGGACAAGTAAGTGGTCTTCTAAAAAAAAAAAAAAAAATTACCATTTCATGAAACATAATGAGGATACTTGGAGGTTCCCCCCCCCCCCCCCCCAAATTATATGGGAGAAGCCTGTCTGGCTGTGACGGTTGCATGATAAAGTCCCTAAACGCTGTCCCTATCTTATTGTGACTAAATAATTGAATACCTCTAAGGCAGTGGTTCTCAACCTTGCTAGCGCCGTGACCCCTTGATAAAATTTACCAAGTCGTGGGGACCCCTAAAATTATTTTTGGTAGTGTGGGTTGTCAGCACCCTAGGCAAGACAAGTAGTTTGCGCCCCTAACCCGCGGACATTTAGCGCTCCCGGAGTCCCTTGCACTCGTACAGTAAAATAAATAAAAAAAACCTTATGCCGCGTACACACGATCGGTCCATCCGATGAGAATGGACCGTTTTTATCGGTTGACCGATGAAGCTGACCGATGGTCCGTCGCGCCTACACACCATCGGTTAAAAAAACTATAGTGTCAGAACGCGGTGACGTAAAACACAACGACGTGCTGAAAAAAATGAAGTTCAATGCTTCCAAGCATGCGTCGACTTGATTCTGAGCATGCGTGGATGCCTACTAACGATCGGTTTTGTCCTATCGGTTAGGAATCCATCGGTTAAATTTAAAACAAGTTGGCTTTTTTTTTAACCGATGGTTAAATAACCTATGGGGCCCACACATGATCGGTTTTGACCTGATGAACACGGTCCATCAGACCGTTGTCCTCTGTTTAACCTATCGTGTGTACGAGGCCTTATGGTACATTTTAGGATGTACCACACTTTCTCTTTGTACTCCTTTCTTTCCCTTTTATATCACTCTATCCTAATTTCTTGTTTTTAGCCTCCATACCTCTCTAGCCCTCTTTCTTGTTTTTTCTTCTATTCTTTCCCTCACTTTTTCTTTGTTCCTCCCCCTCTTTTCCTCTCCCTTTCATGTATTCTCTATTTGTATTCCTTCTCTTACTCCTTGGTGGCGAGGAATGGGATGAGCGGCAGTGCTGGCGGGGGGTTTGGGATGAGTGGCAGTGCTGGCGGGGGAAGTTGAAATGAGTGGCAATGCTGGGGGGAGTTGGCCAACTTAGGTGCTCTTAATCAAGGTCATCTGTTGATCTGAGAACTGTAGTGGGGACTTTTAATGGGAACTATAATCACAGGTAGTGTTACTCACTGTGTCTCCGACTTTGTGTTGTCTCGTAGCAGTGACACCTATGCCAAAATCAGGAGATAGGGTCTCCTCCAGCCCCTCCCACTTCCCATTCCTCACCAGTTTGCTGACCGCTAGTCTCTGCCCCCAGTCATGCTGTGAACTGAATGGGCGACTGCAAAAAAGGTGAGTGGGCGGCCGCGGGCTCTTGGAACAGTCCAGCTGGGTGGCCACAGGCTCCAGAAACAGCCCTGCTGGGCGGCCGCAATAGGCTGGGAGAGTGGTGCGGGCTTCAGTAACAGCTCAGGATTTGGTGACCCCTGGCAAATCATCATTCGACCCCCAGGTTGAGAACCACTGCTCTAAGGCCTCATGTACACTGCTGCTGGTAAACGGACGTTTAGGAGCAGTTGGGCGCTTTTTTTTTTCAACTGCTACTGAACTCTCCTCTGTTATCTTATTAGTTTAGCCACGTTTTGTTTTTGTCCATTTAAAAAATAATAATAATAATTTTTCTTGATTTGCCACTGTCCATTTTTATCAACCCAGAGTTCAAGGTCTTATAGGGTCAATTACTATAAGGAGTGCAGCAGGACATCATCTTTTCAATGTCGTCTTGTCACAGGTTAAGAGCCAACGATATCATGGAACCCAACCTCACCTACGTATACCCTCACACCCGCATCCAATCCCTGGTCAGCATTCTGCGCACTACCGCTCATCACGCCTTCGCTGTAGTGACTGAGAACCGTGGAAATGAAAAGGAGTTCATGAAAGGAAACCAGTTGATCAGCAACAACATAAAGTTTAAAGTCAGTACCTGGGGTGGGGATGGGCAGACCAAAAACTTGAGATGTACTAAATTTATTTATTTTGTTTATTTTTTTTTTAGGCAGATATACAAAGCAATACAAACTTTTATATAGAGTAGTTTATTCCTTTAAAAAAAAAAAAAAGATTTTATATATGACTTGAATCTAGCCTAATAACAGCCTATATTATGCACAGCAGTTCTCAGGCTGGAAGAGGGAGAGGTGTACCTAGGAGCAAATTGGGCTTGGCTATTTCATGACAGAAAGTGAGATCAAAGGGATGACTACTCATGTGTCATTGTGCAGATTGGCTTCAATTACACAGGTATATTTATGCAAACACCTGTGTGAAGGACTGTCTTTGCCCACATAGAATGTAGAGGCGTTGCGTGCAGGGAGCCCCATTCAGGTTTGGACTATACATGTGCTAATCGAGGTCAAATTAGTTTAACCACTTAAGGACCGCCTCCTGCACATATACGTCGGCAGAATGGCACGGCTGGGCACAAGCACGTACATGTACGTCGTCTTTAAGTGACCAGCCGTGGGTCGCAGGCGTGCGCCCGAGACCCGGTCCGAAGCTCCGTGACCGCGGGGCCCGCGGACCCGATCGCCGCTGGAGTCCCGCGATTGGTCCCCGGAGCTGAAGAACGAGGAGGGCTGTGTGTAAACACAGCTTCCCAGTTCTTCACTTTGGCGATGTCATTGATCGTCTGTTCCCTGATATAGGGAAGCACAATCAATGACGTCACATGTCCAGCCCCACCCCCCTACAGTTAGAAACACATATGAGGTCACACTTAACCCCTTCAGCGCCCCCTAGTGGTTAACTCCCAAACTGCAATTGTTATTTTCACAGCAAACAATGCATTTGTATAGCATTGTTTGCTGTGAAAATGACAATTGTCCCAAAAATGTGTCAACATTTTCCATAATGTCGCGGTCATGAAAAAAAATCGCTGATCGCCGCCATTAGTAGTAAAAAAAAAATTATTAATAAAAATGCAATAAAACTATCCCCTATTTTGTAAACACTATAAATTTAGCGCAAAGTAATCGATAAACGCTTATTGTGATTTTTTTTTTTTTTTTTTTTTTTTTTTTCCAAAAATATGTAGAAGAATACATATCGGCCTAAACTGAAAAAAAAAAGTGTTTTTTTTTTTTATATATTTTTTTGGGGATATTTATTATAGCAAAAAGGAAAAAATATTGCATTTTTTTCAAAATTGTCGCTCTATTTTTGTTTATAGCGCAAAAAATAAAAACCGCAGAGGTGATCAAATACCACCAAAAGAAAGCTCTATTTGTGGGAAAAAAAGGACGCCAATTTTGTTTGGGAGCCACGTCGCACGACCGCGCTATTGCCAGTTAAATCGACGCAGTGCCGAATTGCAAAAACTGGCCGGGTCCTTTACCTGCATTTTGGTCCGGGTCTATACAAAGAAATTAAAAAATACTATACAAAGAATAAAAACGTATCTGAAAAAAATACCATACGGCCATAGAGGCGCTATATTTGTGCCTGTATTGTATTTTTTCAAACACGTGTTTTATTCTTCGATAAATGCCATTTATTTATACACACTTGACCACGATTGGTGCATGTATAACCTCAGGGGGTATTGTTTGTAGAATTTTATATCGGATGATGTCGCTCCACCGACTATAGCCAGATCCATTCTTTAATTCATTCATGTCTTTTGGGATGCAGCGGCTGTACGGGCACCGCGGCTGATCCCAATTTCACAGCTGCGTAGTGTAAATTGGAAGACCTGCAGAGCTTTCAAATTGGTTTTCTCCGTTGACTTTATTCACCGACACACCCTCAAACCCTGTGAAATGAGCAGTGTTGGGGAAGGTTAGGGACGCTGATGTAAAAATGTATTATTTTTTGTCTCCTTTACACAGAAGTCCAGCATCCTGACCAGAGCCGGTGAGCAGCGGAAGAGGAGTCAGTCTATGAAGTCTTACCCATCCAGTGAGCTGCGCAACATGTGTGACGATAACGTGGCCTCGGAAGAAGCCCCTGAAAAGGAGGACATGCTGCAGCAGATGTTGGAGAGAAGGTATAGCAAAAAATTATCTAAATGCAAGACCCCTCTTGTTTTTTCTTAGAGCGCTTTGAGTGTTTCTTTCAGATTTGTGCAGTAAGCCAACATGAAACAATTCCTGTACTTTGCCTCTGTGTAGGAGCTTCCTGTAATAAAGAGCGGTCACTGCTGCGCTCTCTGCTTGTGCAGGAGACTGGCCTTGTATCCCCCCCCCCTCCCCCTGTAGTTTTCTGCATGTCGTGGAAGGAACCGCATGGTCCCTCCAAACAGCCCTACTTGCATCCCAGTGATGAATTAAATTCTACTTTTACAAGGTGGTGTCTGGGGTTGCTGCACACAGTGGCCCGGATTCAGAGAGCAATTGCGCCTGCGTAACCATAGTTACGCAGCGCAATTGCTGACTTGCTCCGGCGTTACGAATGCTCCTGATTCAGGAACATCGTAACGCCGACTGCAGCCTAAAATCTGCGTGGCATAAGGCTCTTATGCCACGTAGATTTTAGCCTGCATTCTTGCGATGACCGCTAGGGGGCGCTCCCATTGTGCTCAGTGTATAGTATGCAAATTGCATACTAACACCGATTCACAATGTTGCGCGGGCCCTGCGTACGCAAGTTACGGAGTTTCCGTACGGCGTCTTTAGCGTAAGGCTGCCCCTTCTAATAGTAGGGGCAGCCAATGCTAAAGTATACCCGCCGTTCCCGCGTCGTGAAATTTGAATTTCACGTCGTTTGCGTAAGTGATTCGTGAATGACGCTGGACGCCATTCACGTTCACTTTGAAGCAAATGACGTCCTTGCGACGTCATTTGCCGCAATGCACGTCGGGAAAGTTTCCAGACGGAGCATGCGCTCTACGCTCGGCGCGGGAGCGCGCCTAATTTAAATGATTCCCGCCCCCTACGGGATCATTTACATTAGGCGCCCTTACGCAGGGCAAGTTTACACAGCGCCCCCGCAATTTACGGAGCTACTGCTCTGTGAATCGCGGGTAGCGCAGTAAATTTGCGGGGGCGCAGGGCAAAAACGCTGCCCTGTGCCTCCGTAAGAACGGGGCAAATTCTACCTGAATCTGGGCCAGTGTATTTATATATGTTGTGGCTATTGGAAATTTAAAACGCATCTCTGAGCAAAAATTAGCCTCCCTTATACCCCTGTGCCTCCTAGGACTTACGCACTGCCTAAAACAGACACTTTGTGTAAGTCTCAATACTTATGTTCACAATGGGCTTTGTAAATACCTGTACAGTTGTAGCTTCATCTAGCCTGTCATTGATTTGTACAGACTAGTCATACAATCTGCCTGTCCGTCTTGGGCACAGAAGTACGCACAAATGTACACTGGCTCTCTTAGGGCTTTGTGCTAGAGGCCCTAATGTGTGTTTTGTATTACTGTATTTATTGGCGTATAACACTCACTTTTTTACCCTGAAAATAGAGGGTAAACTGGGCCTGCGTGTTATAGGCAGGGGGCTGTGGAAAGTTTTCTTCCTGAAACTTCCCTCTTAAAGTTAGGGTGCGTGTTATATGCCTGTGCGTGTTATACGCCGATAAATACGGTATGTAACTTGTGTATGTTCTCTACTATAGATATGCAACATTGCTCTATCTCCAGGTACACCCCTTACCCTAACCTGTATCCTGACCAATCTCCCAGCGAGGAGTGGACTATGGAGGAGCGCTTCCGTCCATTGACTTTTCATGGCCTTATCTTGCGCTCCCAGCTGGTGACGTTACTTGTCCGGGGTGTCTGCTACTCCGAAACACAATCTGTAAGTACTGCAAGATCCTCCCATCCTATTTCTGGTGTTTAAATATGTAGCCATCCTTCGGTCAGTACTTTAGTTCTGGGTTGATTTGGTCTCTGAAGTTTCAGTGCCAGACGTTTTCAAACCATTAACTTTTACTAGAATATTCAATATTTCTTTGTAGCAGCAAAATGGAACTCTTTTTAGAAGAGTGTTTTCCATAACATACACAGGATACATATAAGGCAGGACCATACAGGTCCTGCCTTATATGTATCCTGTGTATGTTATGGAAAACACTCTTCTAAAAAAAGAGTGGAGGTGAGTTCTGGATTACACAGAATGCTTAAATTCCTGGCAGGAGGTTGCATGCTCTTCTATGCTCAGAGGCAGCAGAGCTCAGACAGGGCAGTAGGGGGATCATTAGGAAGGGGAGTGTAAGGCTGGCCATACATTATACAGTTTTCTTGTACAACTTTCATTTTAGATTTACCAAAACCATATCATCTGAGGTACAACTTGAACACTTTCAATTTGTATGCAATCAGGCAGGCCCTTCCACTACATAGTTGAAGGTAAATCTAAAGAAAATTGAATAAGAAAATTATTGTATGGTGTATAGTCAGCTTTAGAGACGCATGCAGGTCTAAAGGGATATGCTCTTTCATATTACTATGAGGCCAGGACAGATAGGAAGGATAGAGGGCTGAGGATGACGTTGTTATACTATGGAGATGCATGTGTGCACAGAATTGAGACTAATCCTTTGCAACACAAGAGAGGACTTGCTACAAGTGTGGGGCGGGGGACGGGGGGGGGGGGGGGTTGAGGTAAAGTTGAACTTCGGCTTTAATATATTTTTTTATTTTTTATTAGAGCGCTAGCCAGCCCCGTCTAACCCATGCAGAGATGTTGGAAGATTATCCACGTTACCCCGACATTCACGATGTCAATCTAACGCTCCTAAATCCGCGGATGTTAGTGGTAAGTAGAAGAAGCGGACGAGAAATTCAGGAAAGTAAACATTTTTTTTTTTTTACTGCACTACTCTATAAGTTCTGTTTATTTCTACTCATAAGGTATAGAATCTGTCCAATGTCTGAGATTTATGCACACTTATGTAAATAATCATATAAAGTGAAGAAACCTGCAGCTATGTTGAGTTGCCCAGTGTGAATCCGAATACCCCTTTAAAGTGGTTGTAAACCCTTTTACACCGCTTGTACCTACAGATAAACCTATAAAATAAGGCTTACCTGTAGGTACAATTTGTAGGTACAAATAATTGATTATATACATGGGTGTGCATAAATTATTATAGGCTTACCTGTAGGTACGGTAAATCTCTCTTTAAACCTCCATGGTTTAGGAGATATTTATTATATACGCTTGCGCCGACATCAGCGCATGCGCACTGAAGGAAACGGCTTGCTCGTGCCTTGACCAGCGGCTCCTACGCACATGTGCGGGAGTGACGTCCTTGCGGCTCCAGCCAATCACAGCGATGGAATCCGCGAACCTGGAAATAACTCCGGGACACATGTCACTGGTCACAGCGGTATGCAGGGTTCGCTGCAATAGCTTTGATCTAAGGTAAGTATTTCATAATGAGCTAGTAGGCATTGCCTATTAGCTCATTATGCCTTTTGTCTTGCAGGGTTTTTTGCTATTTTTTTGTTTTGTGTTTTTATTTTTTTCAGGTTTACAACCACTTTAATTGCTGTGCTTTTTGTCCATTTCAGGATGTCACTCCTTACATGAACCCAAGTCCTTTTACGGTGTCACCCAACACGCACGTCTCGCAGGTCTTTAACCTCTTCAGAACCATGGGGCTCAGACATCTCCCTGTGGTCAATGCCATAGGAGAGGTAAGCACAGCAATCTGATTTTAGTTATGACCCGATCAGTCTGTAGCATATTGTTACTGTATAACATTTTTTTATATATATATATACACACACACATTATATATATATATATATATATATATATATATATATATATATATATATATATAATCACTCTTATAATGCTGCTACTTTTATAAACCTAAATAGCCCAAAAAAGTGAAATATAATCAGTCCAATAATAATCCACAGCAGTGCAAAAAATTAACCCAACAAAAAAGTGCTGTAACAAATGTTCATAAGTGTTAAAAGTAGTGCTTCTCTTATCACTGAAGATGACACACAAAATATCCACCATATTTGGTGTGTCATCTTCAGTGAAGAAGTAAGGCGCTACTTTTGGTACTTTTTATGGACATTTGTTATAGCACTTATTAATTTATCATTTTTTGTTGGGTTTATTTTTTTTCGCTACTGCGGATTATTATTGGACTTGTACTGATGATATTTCACTTTATGGGCGTATTGTTGCTGTACTTTGTAACATACAGTAGGTGGCAGCAAACACTTGCCTGTATTTTAGAAGTATTTCAGTATAAGCCTGCTGGGGTTATAAAATAGATTTTTAATGCTCTGTGTTTTTTTTTTAGATTGTTGGCATAATTACCCGACACAACTTAACGCATGAATTCCTCCAAGCCCGCCTCAGGCAGCACCATATGACCTCCTGATCCAGCCTTCCCCTTAACCTTTGAACTCACCAAGGAGCTTAACCTTGGCAGTTTCCCTGAAATAGACAATTAAGCTTTCTAAGGCCTTGTATTGGGGTTTTACCCGGCTAAAGAGGGATTCCTGGAAATGTCTCCAGCGCCGGCCGGCCCTCTCCTTTTTTCTATCTCTGAGCTAAGGCTATGCTTTCTTTACCGATATCTGCCGCTATTTGACCTACGAAGAGGCCGCATGAGAACAAAAGGACCAGTCATACAACACATATGCTGTGTGTTGTATGTATGTACGTCTTAGTCCTACTAGTTTCTTGTCCATCTGGAAGAGCCACTGGTAGGCTGTGTCTTTAAAGCCAATACAGACTGTTTTTTTTTTTTTTTTATTCATATAGTTAAAGTGAAGCTGCTGCCCTCCATGGGAATCCATCCTGTGTTATTTATAAGAGCCCGTCCTCTAAATTTCAGTCCGTTTACCTGTCACCTCTGATGTTAAAGCTGAACTCCCAGCAGAAATTTTAAATCCGTATTAGTATTATTATTATTATTATTATTATAAATTTCAGCTTCTACCTTTTAACAAATGCCAACAGGCATTGATGCCATTTGTTAAAAGGTAGAAGCTGACATTTATAATAATACGGATTTAACATTTCTGCCGGGAGTTCATCTTTGAATGCAGCACTTACAGGGCTCAGTGTCCCGAATATCCTGTATGTAAGACTAGTGGCTGCTGTGCCCACTTCTTATCCCAGCCGCCTGTCATGTAACATTCCAATAGTAGTTCATTTTTAACCGTGACGGCATAATTACATTGCCAATGTAGTTTGAACAGTTAAGGCTCTGAAGTGTGACCCGTTTTTCAGAAAGCTTTTTCCAGGCAGTGAGAAGGTTGTAATGTTGCTCAACCACCTCTGTGTACCGCATGTGTAAATTATGCCTTCAAGCATATGATTTTGGCACTTTAATTATTCTTCTTTCAATGCCTGGGCTGGTTTTTCCCTTCAAAAGTGTTGACTTTGCAGACAAAGGTTTTTTGTTTTTTTTAAAGCCCTGAAAAAACTCAGAGATAACGGATTTGCATTTTGGTGGATTTCTGCTCTTCCTACAAAATGGACATCCTGGCTTTTTTTTTTTTATTGTCTCTTTTATCGTTTGTTATTTGGGTGTAGATTTGAAAGTGAGCCATAGAATTCCATCTACTAATGTGAAAAAAAAAATGCTGCTTTTATTTGAGGCCTGCAGAGTTCTACATTAATGTTGCGCGACATCCATCCCCAAAGAAAAGAGCTTTTGGACTTCCAGACATTCAGTAATTGGATGACGCAGGAGGTTTGGTCTGAGTAGACATTCAGTAATTGGATGACGCAGGAGGTTTGGTCTGAGTAGACATTCAGTAATTGGATGACGCAGGAGGTTTGGTCTGAGTTTTTCAAATTCAAACCAGAATACTTTTTTGGCACCAGTGACATTTATACAGCGATCAGTGCTATAAAAATTCACTGATTACTGTATAAATGACACTGGCAGGGAAGAGGTTAACCCTAGGGGGGCAATTAAGGGGTTAAGTGTTCCCTAGGGAGGTGTTTCTAACGGTGGGAGGGGAGTAGACTGACAGGGAATACAGAGAGATCGCTGTTCCTGATCACTGGGAACAGACGATCTCTCTGTACTCCCCTGACAGAACAGGGATTTGCTATGTTTACATTGACAGATCCCCGTTCTGCCTCTCTGTGGATACAGTTGTCTCTGCGATAGTGAATTAGAATCTCTTGCAGAATTGAGCGGTAGTGGTTAGTGGGGATATTTGTCATCAGACAGCAACGATTCTGCTACTAAGCTCAGTGATGTGCCAACTGGGTGCTCTATTGACTATGGTACGGATCAGGCAGCGCCCCCAAGATTCCCATTTACTGGAGCATCTGGTATGGAAGTAGACATTGAAGAGGGCAACCCCTTGGCATGCTTACAATTATTTCTGACCGATGAGATTATTGAAGACATTTTTTACTGAGACAAACTGGTACAAAGAGCAACAATTTGTATAGGAAATAGTGCTGCTCAATATAAATACAATTAAACTAAAGTGCAAAACACAGTTGTTATACCAATAACAAATTAATCATGAATGGTGCATAAATAATGCAAAAAAAAAACAGTCCAAAAAGTGAAAGATTCCAAAGGAATAGGGTGACAACCACTCCAAATCTTTACCGGTGACTTTAACTTTAAATACTCTCACCTTAAGGTATGGACCCCTGTTTTACCAGGCAGTCATACCAGCAGAAATCGATAGACAGATTGGAGCAATATGTGGATAGCAAACTTCTTAGGCTCGGCAGCATTGAGATCGAGGATAAGAGAAAAACAGATCTAAGTGCTCTCTGCTTTAAAAACGGTTTAGGTTTATTAAAAAGGCATTAACAGGCTACTCGCATTAGCCCGAAAGGCAAAACGACAGGAAGGAAATACACACAACATGTGTCTTTTCAGAGATAGCAGCGACTTCAGGCTCCTTCCCCCGTACGCGTTACGTTGTAGCAACTTCCTTGACGGGGCGGAGCAACAATTAGCTACTCTGCAGCGGAAGATTCCAAGAAGCAGAACGTGGGAACCAGTGACCAAAGATGACATTTTGGAAATTTCTGGGCCTAATTCTTCAGAGAGTGGTGGGGAAACCCTGCAGAAGTGGTATTGGACAACTAATAAATTACTCGCCACTTTGGCATTGTCATGTCCAAGTACTGATTTTTCCTTGAATATTAACACTTCGAAAACAATGAAGAATTTAATGAAGCTACTTATCCTGCACCAAAACTAAAGAAAATTTGGGAAGTGTCTCAAATGATTCTAAGGAATTTCCAACAGAGCTATGTGCCAGAAAGAGATATCAATATAGAGGAAAGTCTAATGGGCTACAAGGGAAGGCTCAGCTGGGTACAATACATTGCATCAAAGATTCAGCGTAAAATCCTACATGCTATGCGAATCGTCAACTTGCCACATTTGGAATTCAGTCATATACACTGGAAAAGGAACAAAATTCCATCCAAAATACAGCAACTATGGAATGGCAACATCTTCAGTTCTTTCACTCATTGAGCCATTACTAAATCAGGGCTATTGCGTAACAACTGACAATTTTTTTTTTTTACGTCTCCTGAACTTTGAGTTTCTTCTGAAAAAAAAAACAAACAAAACAGATGCCTATGGAACCGTTGGCTAACTGGCGCGACATGCCCCAAATCTTTGGCAATAGGAAGCTGAAGATTAGAGAAATGGTTGCTTGACATAAAGGCAAAATGATGGCACTACAAGAAAGATGTGTGCCTAATGAGTACAGTTCATAATACCGCCACTGTTATGGTACACATAGAAGGTGGGAAAGAAATCGTGAAGCCACCAGTAGTGATAGACTACAATTAGGCCTTGTACACACGATGGGTTAACCAGAGGACAACGGTCTGATTGACCGTTTTCATCGGTCAAAACCGATCGTGTGTGGGCCCCATAGGTTATTTAACCATCGGTTAAAAAAAAGCCAACTTGCTTTAAATTTAACCGATGGATTCCTAACCGATGGGAAAAAAACGATCGTTAGTAGGCACGACCATCGGTTAAAAATCCACGCATGCTCAGAATCAAGTCGACGCATGCTTGGAAGCATTGAACTTCTTTTTTTTTCAGCACGTCGTTGTGTTTTACGTCACCGCGTTCTGACACGATTGTTTTTTTTAACCGATGGTGTGTAGGCGCGACGGACCATCAGTCAGCGTCATCGGTTAACCAATGAAAACGGTCCATTCTCCTCAGATGGACTGATCGTGTGTACGAGGCTTAACACCATGGGAGCTGTCGACAGAGCCGACCAAGCAATGACCTTCTACCCAGCAGTGAGGAAACCGCAAAGGAAGAACTACAAGAAGATCTTACGGAAACATCTTCTTGAGCAATGGTTGTGGAAATGCCTACATTCTGCTCAAAAAAATAGTGACAAGCCTGCGATTCATTCCAACTCCATTTGGAAAGATACTGAACGTAGCTTTGTGAACCACCAAACACCATTAATTTCTGTGAATAGAGTCCCCGACTCGACTACGCAAACTCCCTCTACCTAGGACTACCCAAATACCAGATTTCTCGTCTACAAGTCGTCCAGAACACAGCAACAAGACTGATGACAGGAAAAAAAATAAAACTGGCAATCAATCACCCTGAGGACTCTCCATTGGCTATCCGTAAAGGATCGGGTCACATTTAAGACCCTCTGCCTCACCCACAAATGCACACAAACGCGCCTCAATATTTATGCGAGAAAATAAAACGACCGTTGTTTTAAATCTTTGAGTATGTTTGGAGGGTGCATAGTGCAAGCAATGATATTTTTAAAGTTTTACTGCTCTCTGTGTATTTATTGGGGATATTTTCTTGTAGGAATTTCCCTAGTCCCCCCTCATTGCTATCTCTTTCAGCTTTTGATTCATTCCTCAGGGTCCCTGGCTCTTCTGCTGGGCCTCATGCTGAAGGTTAGCAGTGTCTTCATGGCTCTTGTTCAAAATTTTGGCAAAGATGCAAAATATCAATTATGTGGGTTAGACTGGAACCAGATTATGTATCAATGTCTAAGGGCCCTGTATGTGGTATAGGGGGGTTTCCATTAAAGCAGGATTCCGGGCATAGTTTTATTTTTTTGCAATCCACAATACATTACATTTAATATTCTTTTACAATTATCAAAAAAACACCATCGGTACATAAAACAGTGTAAACCCTTACCTGAATCTGCTCAGCGATCTTGTGGCCGTTTCCATGTTAGCTGTGGGCATGAGAAGCCCAGTTCCTGTGTCTTCCTGGATTTCCCTGGAGAGGTGCATGCTGGGTAACCAGCATGCACTTCTCGATCATGCACATTCGCAGTATAACGGCCCTCGTATTGCCGTTAGTTTGTATTTTTGCCATGACAACGGGCGGCGGCGGAGGAACGTCCGGCCCCGTTGTCATGACAATTTTATGCCAGAACACAGGGCTTTCTTTCCTATTGTAAAATGGCGCTGTGATCGCGTCATTTCCTGTATGGAAATAATGCGATTTTTAGGCACAGTGATGCCCAGAGACTCCTGGCAAATGAGTGTCATCATTTCCCAGGAGGCAATGGGGTCTTAGGACAGGAAGTTGAACCACCGCGGACTAGGAACTAGGCAGATTATGAAATCTGCCTAGTAACAGCCATATACAAGTGAGTAAAAATAAAAAAAATTAAGATTTTTTTTTTTTACATTAAAGGCAAGCTGTTAATAAAAAGTTTGTTTTTAGGGTGGAACTCTGCTTTAAGTTAGATTGATGCAAGCTACAGTGTAGCTTATGGAACATAGAACGTCGCAGACTTTAAAGGATAAGTTCACCCAAAACAAAGAGATAATAAATGCAAATTTTTTTGCAGGTAAATAAATGTGCATTTATTTCTTGGTTTTGGGAGCCTGTAAAGCATTGCACCAGCGGTCAGGAGATTGCTGATGCTATGCAGGTCTTCTGCAGATCTGTCAGTGTAATGTTTTGCATTATAACTAGTCTGATACCTGTTGAAATCGAGCTTTTTTATTCGCCTCCGTCACTCCTGAATCATTATTCTCACTGACTTCCTGGTTTGCGGTGCGCATTCATTCTTGCTACATCATGGCCTAATGGGAACTACAGTTCCCATTAGGCTTAGCCTCCATGCCTGTGAGGGATAAGAGAGCATCTTCACGCAGGGCTGTAGTCATAGGGAGGGGGTGAGCACATTCTGCTTTCCACCATGCAAAACGGCTCAGATGCTGGTGGAAAGCAAGAAGAGGAGAGACAGGAAATGGCATTTTCAAACCTGAATTACTGTATTTTGGAGGTCAAAAGGAAAAACGAGCTAAGTGATATTTAAATGCTCTAGCTTACAGCAATCAATTGATCTAATAAAAAACGAACCTTTAGTGTTCCTTTAAGGCCCCTTTCACACATGAACACCCGATCTCATCCGGTTCCGCAATCCTCCGATTCTGCAGACGGAGGAAAATCCTATTTTTCCATCAGTCATCGGATCGGGTGAACACAGACTGACGGTCCTTGTTCATCTGACCCCCCCCCCCCCATAGATAGGGGAGAGTGGAGATCTGACAGGGCGGTCCCTGCACAGTGTGCCGGGACCCCCCTGTCATCCGCCGGCTCAGCAGAGCGATCCCTGCTAAGCAAGCGGAGGTTCACGGGCGGATCATCACGGATCCGTCCCATTTGAAAGTTCCCTTAGGCTACAGGAAATAGGCCTGATCTGGATGTTTTTCCTTTTTTTTTTTTTTTTTGTAGATCTGTCTTGAAATGGCATGCCAGAGTAAAAAGCTTCTGATGGAAGCAGCAAATCCCAGCTCGTGCTAAAACAACTTTAGCTTGGAACCACTGTCACTAAACAAACCGTTGTAAATCAGCTTCTTGAATTGAGGGGGGTCTTTTGTATAGATATTCTATGTCATCCTTTAAAACAGGGGGCTAGCAAAAAAGTAGAGCTACTGTTTCCTATAGAAAGGTCAACTTTAAGTGCACCTGTCACTTGGGGCCAGTGTCTGTGGTTCCTTTTAGGCTGCTTTCACATTGGGGATAGAGCCGCGGTGACGGTATAGCCACGCTATTTGTAGCGCCGCTATACCGTCGTATTTACCGCAATATTTGGGCGCTAGCGGTGAGGTTTTAACCCCCGCTAGCGGGCGAAAAAGGGTTAATACCGCGGTTTCTCATTGATTTCAATGGAAAGGCGTGGTATAGGAGCGGTGAACACACCGCTCCTATACCGCAGTAAAGATGCGGCTAGAAGGACTTTTGGAGCGCTCCTGCTAGCGCACCGCTTCAGTGTGAAAGCCTTCGGGCTTTCACATTGAACACTACAGGGCAGGTTTTTTTCATGTGGTATAGCAGCGCTGTACCGCATGAAAAACGCCTCAATGTGAAAGGGGCCTAAGGGCTTGACCAATATGACCTCACGGCCTATCAGTTTATTAGACACTGCTGACATCACTCCTCCTGAATTGGGGTCATATATATACTCCTGGTGTATTGATAGGTTGGTTACTAAACCCAAAAAATGGTGGCATTTGATGGCAGGTGCTCTTTTTTTACTTTTTTTTTTTTTTTTTTTTTTTTTTACCAGCTGTAATCATTTAGTATCGCCGCTTGTTGAATGCATGTATTTTGTTGTTTGGGGCTTGTTGGATGTTTCCAAATCCCCCTCAAGGCATTCATGAAATAATATGCAATGAAATGAGACTGATGTTTTTTTTTTTTTTTTTTTCTTCTTCTTCTTACGATGCCAGAAAATTATGTTTTTGCTAAAATGTCATTGAGATCGGTTATCCTGACTTTGTAATTACGCCGCGCACGGCGCCGCCATTTGTCTTTCACGCCGTTGCTGGGAAAGCTGTCATTTTTAGATGAGGTTGCTGGGGAAAGTCTAGAAAAACTCCTCCAGAGCTGCCAGAAAGTTTTCCACAACATGGATCATCCTTCATCATCCGCCTATAACAGGAGAGCTTGTTAGGGGGCAGAGATGACTTAAAGGGCGATAAATCACATCCAGAAGCATACTTGTAAAAGTTTACAGAACTTTATACAACTTGAGATAAAATCTAACTTTGGGCAAGAACAAAAATGATGTATATGTTGCAGTCTGTCAACATTAAAGGGGTTGTAAAGGTAATTTTTTTTTCCCCCTAAATAGCTTCCTTTACCTTAGTGCAGTCCTCCTTCACTTACCTCATCCTTCCATTTTGCTTTTAAATGTCTTTATTTCTTCTGAGAAATCCTCACTTCCTGTTCTTCTGTCTGTAACTCCACACAGTAATGCGAGGCTTTCTCCCTGGTGTGGAGAAAGCCTCTTGAGGGGGGAGGGGACGAGCAAGCAAGTCAGGACACTCTACTTTACAGATAGAGAAAGGATCTGTGTGTTAGTGGGTGTCCTGACACTCCTGCTCGCCCCCTCAACCCCTCAAGAGGCTTTCTCCACACCAGGGAGAAAGCCTTGCATTACTGTGTGGAGTTACAGACAGAAGAACAGGAAGTGAGGGGTTCTCAGAAGAAATAAGGACATTTAAAAGCAAAATCAAAGGATGAGGTAAGTGAAGGAGGACTGCACTAAGGTAAAGGTAGCTATTTAGGGGGAAAAAAATTCCTTTACAACCCCTTTAAGTGTGCCTAGGGACGTGTTCTAACTGTAGGAGGGTGGGCTATGTGTGACACGACAGTGATCCCAACTTCCAATTGCAGGAAGCTGTGTACACTGTCCTGTCACTAGGAAGACTGGGGAAATGCTTGTTTAAATAAGCATATCCCCCTTCTTCTTCACCGTGACACGATTGCGGGATCCACAGTCGGAGTCACGGAGCTCGCAGCGGGCGCACACATCCACAATGCCGCTTCTTAAAGGGGACGTATATATACGTCCTTTTGCCTGCCCGTGCCATTCTACTGCCGTATATCTGCATGCGCCGGTCGGCATGTGGTTAAAGGAGTCAATGCATTAGGGTGAAAAAGCTTTTGTGCTGCAGCAGGCCGCCCTATTTTTCTTACCTGAGCCTGATCGTTACAGGGACAAGCACAGCAGCTCCAGCTACTGTCTTGGGTCCTCATTGGATAGATTGATAGCAGCAGGAGTTATTGGCTCCCGCTGCTGTCAATCAAATCCAGTGACACGGGCAGGGGGGGCCTGAGTTCTGCTGTCTGTGTCAATGGATGGAGCAGCAGGACTCGGGAGCGTGCCTGCATGAGTGCCGCCTTGGAATGTGGGGACATTTTGAGATGAGGAGCCAGGAGCGCCTTGGGGGGACCCCAGAAGAGGAGGGGTTGGGCTTCTCTTTGCAAAACCCTTGCACAGAGGAGGCAAGTATAAGGTACAAAAAAAAACACTAAGCTTTCACAATCACTTTAACCCAATCTCCATGGAATGTGTAGATGTTGATTGTCCAAGAACAGGATAAAAGGTTTAAAAGGTATGATGTGAGCTTTATTGAACCAGACAGTCTCAGTGGAATTTGTAGGTGGTAAGTGTCTGAAAACAGGATGGGAGGTATGAAAGTTGAGGAATCATTCTGTTCTAGTTTCATAATATCAACCACGGTGTCGGGAAGTCTGCAGCAAGTGTTAAATGTTCGCTCTACATTACTGAAGGTACGAATAGTCAAGTCTCTGGGGAAGAGATGGTAAAACGGCGTTGGAGGTGGAGAATGGGGGGTGTTGAAGGCTCCCCGTTTCTGTGTTACTGTAAATGGCCTCTTTAATGTCTCTTGTGAACTAGTTGTCATCTCTTTCCAAAATATGCAACTTACTTACCTCGAAAGAATGTCCCTTTTCCTTGGACAATCAACCTCCTTGATATTCCATGGTGGTTGGATAATGGTGTGTGTGGAGATAAATGCTGGGGCAGCTTTCTTACACTCATTAGAACCGAAGAAGCGTCTTGGAAAAGCTATGAATGTCTTCAACATTATAGAACATGTCCAGCTGAATGTGGTCAACTACTACAAAGGTGACCATGACGTGGAGAAATGAGCCTTCCCAGACACACCTTGGGGCAGATCCAGGTACATCTGCACCGGGCGCAGCGTATCTAAGATTCGCTACGCCGCCGTAACTTATCTTTTTTAAATCGAATCCTGAAAGAATTCGCGCTGTAAGTTACGGCGGCATAGTGTATCTCTGGCGGCGTAATGGGGCGGAATTCAAATGGCTGTGATGGGGGCGTTTTTTATGCTAATACATTGTGACCCGATGTAAATGACTTTTTTTGGAACTGCGCATGCGCCGTCCCTGGGGGTATCCCAGTGCCCATGCTTGAAATTAAACCGGAACCCACCAATGCTTACGACGGTGACGTCATTCTACGCAAATTCCTATTCGCGAACGACTTACGCAAACGGCGTAAAAAATTCTAAATTGTACGCGGGAAGGACGGCCATACTTGAGTACGCCTCAGTATAGAAGCTTTAACTATACGCCGGAAAAAGCCGGGGATTCAAAACAAAGATACGACGCGGGAATTTTGAAATTACGCCGGCGTATCGGTAGATATGCCGGCGTAATTTCTTTGTGGATCTGCCCCCTTGTGTTCAGTATCTTACATCCTTGCACTCGATTGGGAATCTACGGACACAATGTCAGCTTTTCAGGCAATTAATTATTGCAAAGTTCAGAGTTCGATTTTCGCCTCCTAATGTGCACCTGTTACATACAGCCATTGAAGGCTAATCACTGTGACATTGGTGACATCAGACCTCGTTTGATAGCAACCTTCGAGACATTAATTGTGCTCGCAAAATGGCTCTGTGGTGTTTAGGTGACAGGTACACTTTAACGGAACTGTCCCTTTCTGTATAAATAAAAGTGCACTAAGGGCATTGAGTCCTTTCTCATGTAAAATGACTTTACTTATCATTTGCACTGTGTATGTCCGTCATTTCCTATGTTTTTGATTAATTTTAATGTATTTAATTTTTGCCTCGGCAGTTTTTAATTTTACCACTGCGGCACATCTCAATAAAATGTAAATATTCGTTTTTTCGGGTTTTATTTGTCTTTTTTCCTGGTAAATGTTGTGTCTTCCTTTTATTCAGATGGATTATAAATCTGAAGTTTAAACTGCTTCTGTTTTGCTTTCCCTGGTTCCCCCTCAACAATATGCTGATAAAGGTCATTTTTAATTTTTTTAGTTCCAGTGATGACATTGCCAAGTCTCTGTGCTTCTGTATGCAATGGGGGCAGATTGTTGCTAGTGGGAGAAGACAGCAGGGTGTGAAAAACTGAAATCCAATAAATGAAAGGGGTGGGTGAGGAGACGGGCCCCCCCCCCCCTTTTTTTTTTTTTATGAAGTGCACAAAGTGTTGCTTCATTCATTCATTCAGTGATGGTGACATGCAGGACCCATCCAGAGTGTGATAAGGGATGCACTGATGCCAGTATCGATACTGAATATTTTCACGAGTACTCATACTTGTAAAATGCTGCCGATGCCGAAACAGATACTCTGTGGTGTGATTTTTATGTCCATACAAAATGATTTGGCGCAAATCAGGCTGCAAAGAATCACATTTAATTTGAACGGGAATGCGCACTGCTACTGTGTGAACCCAGGCTGAAATCACTGTGACAAGCCTGGGTTCACAGAGGAGCAGTGGGGAAACTGCAAGCGATTTGGACAGCTGAGACGCACGCTGCGTTTCCTGCATCACCTACAGAGTGACATACCGGCCCCTGCCTCATCCTATCCTACAGCTGTGCTGCTATCTATTGTGTCTTACACACAGGGCCACCATCAGGAATTATGGGGCCCGTTACACAGCGTCAGGCATGGGCCCTCCTGGAGCAGAGAAAGGGGGGGTGTGCTGCCTGAAATTGAGAAGCGGGGGGGGGTGCCGCGAATTGAGAAGCGGGGGGCCCTTTACAAAAAAAGAAGAAATAAAGAAAAATACATTAAAAAAAGGGGGTAGCCATCTGGGCCCGTTAATAAAAAGAAATAAAAAATATATCTATATATTATTTTTTTTAAAAAGGGGGGGTTGCCATCTGGGGACCTCTGGGCCCTTTAATAATAATAAAAAAAAAAGAAACCTCTGGGCCCTTTAATAAAAAATATATATATATATATATATATATATATATATATATATATATATATATATATATATATATATATATATATATATATATATATATATATATTTTTTTTTTATTTCTTTTATATAATTTTTTTTTTTTATAAAAAAAAGGGGGGGGGGGTTGCCATCTGGGGCCCTGAGGACCTCCGGGCCCCTTACGTGTGTACTGCCTGTACCCCCCTGATGGCAGCCCTGCTTACACATGCATGTAAGTACTTTTTATTAAAGACAATATTACACTATATTGCCTCTCTGTGGTTCGTTTTTGGGGAGCCCAACTTCAAAGATTTTATGAAAGGGGCTGTGGATATGCACCTTAGAGTGTAAAAGTTGGAGGATTTTATCATTTAAAATTGACGTCCTTTTTTCCCCACAAATAGAGCCTTCTTTTGGTGATCACCTCTGCATTTTTTTATTTTTTGCACTATAAACAAAAATAGAGCGACAATTTTAAAAAAAAATGTAATATTTTTAACTTTTTGCTATAATAAATATCCCCCAAAAATATATAAAAAAAATATTATTTTTATTTATTTTTTTCCTCAGTTTAGGCCGATACGTATTCTTCTACATATTTTTTATAGGGGATAGTTTTATGTCATTTTTATTAAAAAATATATATATATATTTTTTTTTTACTAGTAATGTCGGCGATGATCGATTTTTTTTATCGTGACTGTGACATTAGGGCAGACACATCGGACACTATAATGCTATAAAAATGCACTGATTACTGTAAAAACGACACTGGCAGTGAAGGGGTTAACCTGTAGGGGGTGCTGAAGGGGTTAAGTGTGTCCTAGGGAGTGCTTTTAACTGTTAGGGGGCGTGGCTTGCCGCGACATGTCACTGATCGTTGTTCCCGATGACAGGGAACACGATCAGTGGCGGTGTCACCTAGGCAAAACGGGGAGATGTTGTGTTTACACTAACATCTCCCCGTTCTACAGCTCTGTGACCCGATCGCGGGACACTGGCGGCGATCGGGTGCGCGGTCACGGAGCTCATGGCAGGGTCGCGACCACACGGCTCGCAAATTAAAGGGGACGTACCTGTATGCCCACTTGCGCAGCCGTGCCATTCTGACTTACATTGTTGTGTGCCGGTCGGGAACCGGTTAAAGCACACTGCACTTTAGGAGGCACAGTGTTGGAGAAATACTACATAGAAGATTTACATCACTATCCTGTTTATTGTTTATGCACATGCATATGTGTGCTGGACTGTTCTGACAATAATGGTGTAATAATATTACACTATGTTGGGTGATTTATATGTTTTTTTTTTTTGTTTTTTTTTCGTGCCCATTTGTTCACTATTTCATTCAGGAGGCACTGCTGCTGCCTCCTGATTGTCTGTCTGTCTGTCTGTCTGTCTCTGTCTGTCTGTCTCTGTCTTTTTTCGTGCCTGAATTTGCACCTCAGACGGACCCTTTTCAAAACTGCACCGTGACTGCCCTGGACATGTGTGAACTGGCCCCGTTGAGAGCCAGGAACATTCACATGTTATGCAAATTGGATGTGGTTAGACACATCCAATTCAGCCTATATGTGAACTCGGCCTTGCGGGGTTGCAGGAGCTTCCTGTAGTTATGACTGCTACCTGCTGCTCTCTCTCCCTGTGCAGGGTTCTTGGTCTTGTCGTCACCCCCTCCTGTAGTGTTCAGAGCCTGTTGGGCCCCTCCCACAGCTCTGCTTTTTGCACAGGCAATGTACATGATGGTGATGATGTCACTGTAACTATTACAAAATAATATCTGGGCTTGCAAAGGTATTTGGTGCACACAAAGTGACTATGTACCCTTTATGGCTACTGAGGAATATATTTAAAAGTTTTTGCATCTAGAGTTCACCTTTTACTTGTTCCATTGTTTAGAGCAGTGTTTCTCAACTCCAGTCCTCAAGGCGCCCCAACATGTCATGTTTTCAGGATTTCCCTCAGAGGAAACAGCTGTGGTAATTACAAGGCAGTGAAACTGATCAAATCGCCTGTGCAAAATAATGGACAGCCTGAAAACATGACCTGTTGGGGTGCCTTGAGGACTGGAGTTGAGAAACCCTGGTTTAGAGTTTTGTTGGCCTACACTTTAGCATTGTGATTACTGTCATATAGAAGACTTAGAATTGCAGGGCACACAGAGATGAAAGGCTATGACCAGTTCCCTCTCCCAGCGTCTGTTCCAGACCCACTGGTGGGATTAGAGAACTTTACTGACTGAATTGAAGAGGCTTTGGTGCTCAGAGACCTCTTGATGGCCTTCAAAGTCAGAAGTGGATGTTAAAAGCCCCCCATCAAAGCTTACACCAGACTCTCCAGCATGCCGGAGGGGCCCAGATAATGAACTCGACTCCAAGTACAGTGACAACAGGAGACTAGGAAAAAAACTCTTACTTTATTCCCATACAAGACAAAACAAAAGAATACGGTGCCCCGGGCAAAATCCGCAGCAGTAATCTGATCTATAAACCTGGAAAACCACTTGGTGACTATGGTGATGGGAGTTGTTACAATGTAGAAAAATAAATAGGATTTAAATAATGAGGAGGGCTGTGGTCGGTGCAGAGTGTCTGTAGTAAGACGACATCCTTAAATAACGGCACAAGTTCTCCTCAATGGCGAAGATTGGGTTCTTCTAAAATCCATAGCGTATCCTCCTAGAACTGAGAAAAGGAAAGACGTTCAGAATGTTTGTTTCTCTTTTCATTTAAAAGCCCAACTCTGGGAATCTTAGAGAAGCTCCACTTTTTTGTTTAAAAATAAATAAATAAAAAACCTGCACTGCAAGGATTAATTGCTTGTTTAGGTCTAGGGACATAGAAAAGAAGATCTACTTACCCTATCCTCCATACTGCTAAACCCATACCCACAGCATCTTCTCCCCCCATGTTCGAGCGGTCTAAGGTCCTGATGTCATCAAGTCCAATGTAGGGTTCAAAGCCCTGCATTGCATGTAATGGCACCTAAGGAGAGTCCACTCCCTGGAGTGTGAGGGAGCACCATCTGCTATTGCAGTAGAGGATCAAGTAAGTTCTTGTACTCTCCCCTAGACTGTATGAGCAGTTAACACTTGAAGTATGGGCGCAGCACCATTGCAAGGAATGATTAGGTTTCCTAGGGCTGAGTATTAAAACCATTAATTGATCTGTATAACGTAGGGCTTGACAAAACCCAGGCACCAGATTGGTCTTGGTTCCTCCCACATGGGCCCCCTGCTGGTGCACAGGCTAGGGTTGGGCTGTTCGATAATTGAGGCTACGGCTTTGTGGCCTGCTGGAACAGGATACGTGATTTTGCCAGCCAGTGCAGGTTCTGCTAACCGGTGCTGATTTCACGTCTGTTCCCCCTTTTTTGCATGGTCATTCACATAATTTAGCCATGTGTACACATACATAGGTGAAACCACAATGCCAGCACTGGTTGAAGCACCGTAAGGCCTTCTTAGAACAGAATTCGAATTCTATCCTGTATCCCAAAAAATAATGGGGGATCTTTTTTTTTTTTCCCAAGACACCTTTAGGATTTCAGAGGAGGTTGTCCTTTTGTAATGTTGATATACGTGAATAAGAACTCTAGCACATACTGAGCCATTTCCCAGCATCCGTGCAAGCATTGCATGTCAGTTACACATGACCCATGTGTGAATGAAAAAGAAGAATGGCCGCACTCCCGTTAGCGATGCAATTAGGTTTATTCAGAACATGAATAAAAGCAAAAAACACATAATGGTGTAAGGGCAGGGGGAAGCAAGGTGACGCGTTTCACACGACAGAACCAACCAACATGACCCAATTGCCCATCACCCTTCAAGTCACTCACCCTGCGGCCACAACCCATGCCGCTTTGAGCGCCGATTCTGTCAATTCGAGATCCAAAGCAGTCGGAAGATCTTCTCATGCTGCGGGGAGCGTTCAGCAACTCTCGAAGTTTGTTCCTCAGCGGAGAAGATTTCTCTTGCTGTGCCCAGGACCCTCTGTTATACACCATGTCGGCCCCGGGACGGGCAGCTTCTACAGTCAAGGACGGTGCTGAGTTTGAAGAGTCAGCGGAATCATAATTTGGAGCGAATATGTCTTGAGCTGGAGCCTCGGCTTCTTCGACCGGGAGTCTGTCTTCTAAACGTTCTAGGAGCCCCTGAGGAACAGAATAGATCATGTGATCAGAATGAAAAAATTCCACAAAAAAATATACTTTTTTTATTTTATGGTACCATCAATATATATTAACAAACCACACAATTTTTGTTTTAAAAAGACTACCTAAAGCAGACCTTCATCCCGAAATAAGCGTCATATTATCCTGCCTCCTACCTCGTGCCTCTCTCACAATCGTATGTAATTTTTTTTTAAATGAACACATTTTAAAAACCTCCCGCCACCTCTCCTGGAATCCGCGTGTGCGCCTTGCAGCACAGCTGAGCACGCACAGGTTTTCGCCGAACATACTCAGGAGTTTCCCGCTCATGCGCAAAGATGGCAAATGTTTTGGTACTTCCTTCATACAATAAAGGATACAATCATTGGTCATTTTACTTTACATGAAGCAAATCACAATAGTAGGCATATTTGTATATTTATTGCATGATAAAATCCATATTACAATGATTAAATAAAATTCTAAACATAAAATAAAAAGCCGATTCATAAAAAAAAATATGTAACAATATAAATTACTAATTTCCCAATATTCGCATAGATGATGTTATTAAAAAGGTGGAAATGTATGATGGCATAGCATATGGTGAGCTAAAAGATTCTTGACATCCTAAAAACTCTACCCGTTTCATGGATCCCTGGCAATGCAAGAGATTATCTAAAAAGGTAAAAAAAAATATGCCAGAATAATAATACCGTATAGTAAGTGAATAACTCCCCAAAAAAGAGGGAGAGGGAAAGGAGATTAGGTTGGGCATATGGCCTCATTATTCACAGGTCAGCTCAAAAAGACAAACCTAACAGCCATGGAGCGCGAGATGCAAATTGCAAATGGACTGTGGCAGAGTAGCCCAACCAGACCACAAGACAAATGGAGGCCAGACCCGGTTTCCATGACGAATGGATCAAAGAAAGCACAGGAGGATGGTTTGGTCACCATTTGCTATGCTATCATGTATGCAAAAATTGGGAAATTATGAATTTATATTGTTACATCTTATTTATTATGGATCAGCTTTTTATTTTGTTTGTTTAAAATGTTATTAAATTATTGTAATATGGAATTTGTTACCATGCAATAAATATACAAATATGTCTACTATTGTGATTTGCCTCCTGGAAAGTCATGACCAATGTATCTTTTATTGTATCAGGGATGGAGGCATCTCACTCAAGGTTCATCAGATAATTACTATTTATCGTTGGTGCTTCCATAATAAAAGTCTTTGCACATTTGTAAGGGAATCAACATGTGTGCCGATGTTCAGCAGACAGATCTTTAGAACATGTGCGCATGCACCATAATGGCACCAGGGGGATGGAGCGAACCCACCAAAGAGGGGATTGAAGTTTCACTTTAACTGTTTTAACTTTGTCATATTTACGGGTGAGAGAAAATTAGTTTTTATTATCCTGAAATATTTTGGCGAGCTTTATTGTAGTTAATAGGACATTTTTAAGGGTTTGACGTGACTGGAGGCAATCGCTTTTTACTTATCCTGGACCTGTTCTTGAGCCAAAAACAGAATCTGATTTGCCCCATGCATTATGTTTTTTTATGGAAAGATGGAAGAGAAAAAAAAAGGAAAACAAATTGAACCACTTCCCACCGGAGGCCTACATGGATGTCCTCTCGTTTCAGTGGTTATACCGGGATAATGCTTGCCCTTACAGGAATCAACCCGGCATCATTCTCTTCAGCCGGCGATTCCCTTCATCGTAAGAACAATTATAGCGGCAGTTCAGCCGCTTGATTGTTCTTACAGGAGGTGGTAGGGGATGCCCCCCCTCCTGCCGCTCCGGTGCTTCGGCAATCCGGAGAAGGAATTCACCAGTGCCAGAAGTTGACAATAGAGATTTACAGGGGACAGATGGTCCCCAGTCATCTCTATGACTCTCGGAGGCCTGGCAGTTGTAAATACTGCCATATACTAGGCTGGAAAGCAGAGATCGTCCTGTTTCTTTTTGTTTTGATTTTTTTTTTTATCTCAGGCTTTCCAGCCTGGAGGACTGATGTGGAGTTTCATCAACCCCACATTTCTCCATAAAGAGGACCTGTCACACACCATTCCTATTACAATGGATGTTTACATTCCTTGTAATATGAATAAAATTGATCAAAATAAACATTTTAATCACTTCCCTTCAAAAAAATTTTTTGAATGGAAGTTGTAAAAATCTAAATATAATACACAATCATTTTTTTTTATGTTTTTAAAGCGCCCCCGTCTCAGCGAGCTCACACGCAGAAGCGAACGCATACGTGCGTCGCTCACATATGTAAACGGCATTCAAATCACACATGTGAGGTATCGCCACAAATTTTAGAGCGAGAGCAATAATTCTATACCATGACCTCCTCTGTAATTCTAAACAGAATATAAAATTAAGCGTTGCCTATGGAGATTTTTGAGTACCAAAGTTTGCCTTTATTCCACGAGTGAGTGCAATTTTCAAGCATGACATGTAAGATGTCTATTTACTAGGCGTAACACCCTCTTTTTACATTATATAAAAAATAAAGCTAACTTTAGTGTTTTTTTTAATTCATTAAAACATTTTTTTTCCAAAAAACGCGTTTGAAAATTGCTGCGTATATAACATGTGATATAAAATGTTGCAACAACCGACAGTTTATTCCCTAGGGTCTCTGCTAAAAGAAAACACGTATAATGTTTGGGGTTCTGAGTAATTTTCTACCAAACAAAATCATAAACTTTTACATGCAGGAGTGAAGTGCCAGAATTGGCCTGCATAAAGAAGCAATACTCAACAATCAAATACACTCGAAAAAAGAAAAAGACTAATAGAGGAACAGTCAAAAATTATTTATACAACTTTCACAGATTTCTTTTTTTTAAGTGAATTTGGGCTAATAAATTGGTTACTATGAAAATAAGCATAACTGAGTGTATTTAAAAAAAAAAAAAGGATCTTGGTGCTGCTAAATCCTACAAGAGTTCTGAGGTTGAATTGAAATTCCTATATAAGTGCTTGCAGTTGAGGCACCATAGAGAAAGGAGGACAGTCACTATTTGGCTGCATGATCATGCAAACCTTTACCTTTTGGGTGGAAAACGAATTCACATTCTAAATGTCATGCAAACTGCTGCTCTGTACAAGGAGGAGATGGCTCTGCTGATTTGTTGCACAAATGGAAGTTGCAGCCCTGTATAAAATGTACATGGCATAGAAGCTCCCAAAATAATATCATTCTCAAATTTGTCATTTCCATGTTCTTTCTCCAAACGTGTCCGTAGCTCCGATGACCTTTTATAGAACAATTTCTCAGATTTTTGGCCCCAGATATGATTAGATCATTACCATTGGTGATTGAAGTTGGCAATGAAAATGTCAACATTAATATTTTATGGAGCCTTATTTTTATAACTACGGATTTAGACGTAGAGGTGCAAAGAGTAGTGATGGAGTTCAGGCGTTAGATAATAGCAACAACCAATAAAATAACTACCAATTCTCAAACCAATGATGGCAAACTGCTCTGGAATACAACTCCCAGCGTGTACCTGTGCAGAAAGCAGGACACAAACCCCTAAGGCCCCGTACACACGTCTGAGAAACTCGACGGGCAAAACACATCGTTTTGCTCGTCGAGTTCCTTGTAAAGCCGCCGAGGATCTCGGCGAGCCAAGTTTCCCCATTGACTAACGAGGAAATAGAGAACATGTTCTCTATTTGGCTCGACGAGTTCCTCGTCGGTTTCCTCGGCCAAAAGTGTACACACGACCGGGTTTCTCGGCAGAATACGGCTCCGATCGAGTTTCTGGCTGAATTCTGCCGTGTGTACAGGGCCTCAAAGTCTCTTATAAGTGTGATAGGCTTTCTATTAAATTAAATGTCATTTCCGTGAAATGATAATGTGTGAAACTTTATTTAATCTCTAAATAGTTTTGTAATCAAAATTTTTATTTCACATCGGCAAGCAGTCATTGTTTTTTTTAATGGTTATTTATTGTAAGCAAAATTCAGATTTTTTTTTTTTTGTTTCCCAAAAATGTTGATGAATTATTTGTTAATATTCACCATTTTTGCTAAATGCATTGTGGTCAAAGGGGAATTTTAAATGATGGTGTTTCTAAAAGTACAATGGGTGATAACTGGCTCCTAAGGGTTAGAGAAGCCCCTTTCAAGTACCCTAGACCTAAAAACATTGTTCATTGTATATATGAAAAAAAAAAAACGGACAGTAAAAAAACATTAAAAATAAAAAGCTACTGTACAAAGAATATAATGTGCATGTAAAATAAACACTACAGTATACAAAATACATACAAGAAAACACAAATATAACAACACTAAATGAAATAACCTTCCCTAAGTATACCTAAAAACAACCCTCCTTACTCTCTAAATTTCACCTAAACTAAATTAGAAAAAGGTTTCTCTATCAGAAAAATGTTGCTGATACAATCCAGTAATTTTCGAATAAAATCAACTTGTTTGAGATCAGTTTGCTCTTCTATAATTGTATGCTTCTATTTTTCATGAATTTTTGATTTCTTTCCAATCCTAATTCCCACATTTTAAAGGCATGAAGGTCCTTGCAATATATTTTTTTTTTAACCAATACAAAAATGAAAATGATAATGTGTATGCAATAAACTGATTCGCTTAATATAAATAAATACAAACACAAAAAAGAATATCAGTTGTATAGAAAATATTCTCAGGATGGCACTATGTATGTATGTTCATGTACTATATTAGATCAGAAACGACAAGGTGACTTTTCTTTCAACCAGCAATGGGTGATAATCAGGACATTGTAATCTTGTTTATAAAAAATATTTTTTATCCAATTTTAATGGCTATTATTATTAATTCTTATAAAAGCTTTTCTCAACTAGGGTTCCTTCTGAGGTTGCTCAGGTTTTTTTTGAGTAGCAAGCAATACCTACCCTGACTACCAAAGCAAGGAGGCATTTCTACGATCACAACTAACGTAGCAAAACCACTTATTTTACTTTATGCATGTCTTTTCTGTTACGATCATTCATTTATTTCACAATTTTAATTAACAATGGGGTTTTACAAATCAAGGGGGTGCAAAAAATTAACTGTCCAGGGTGCCAAATATACTAGCTATACCATATTATTTATTCTTTTATTTAAAATGTTCTAAAATTTAGTGATCATTCTAATGTACAGCAAAATTTAGATAAATAATTTAGGCAGGGTTTCCTTGAGACCTAAAAAGTATTTTAAGGGTTCCACGATAAGGTGAAAAAAGCTGGTCTTAGATATGTATACAGCTGCAGTAGGTATTTTTTCTGCATTTAACCAAAGTAATTGTGGATGTATTTTTCCAATTATTCTTTCATTATTTATTTTTTTGACATTAATGACATTTTTCTTTTTTTTAAATTGACACCAGTGAAAAAAATGTAACATTTTTGGTGAAAAGGTAATTTTGAAATATTATTCACAGTTATAATTGCCACTTATCCTTACCTTTCTTTAGCCTAAAATGGCTGATAACAGAACCATTGTCTAACAATCGCCAATGTATTATATCTCTCTTTTTCTTTTTGCATATTTCGGAATGATTTTTGGGTGCTCTTTACACTGAAACTCTACTATAATTTTTATGGTATTTTGAGTGTGATTTTGGTATACGTCACCCTTGGTGATATTCCCTTTCTTTTGCTCTATTAATGCCCCCAGAAGGGTATCTAGCCACTGAGCTGTGGAGATCAGAATCCAATATGTCTAATGCCGCGTACAGACCGTCGTTTTTTGTGATGAAAAAAAACGACGTTTTAAATCATGAAATAAAACAACGTTTTTGAAACGTCATTTTCAAAAACTACGTTGCCTACACACCATCGTTTTTTCACAATGCTCTAGCAAAGCGAGGTTACGTTCACCACTTTTTTCCATTGAAGCTAGCTTCATAACTAGCTTCTGGGCATGCGCGGGTTTAAAAACGTCGTTTTAAACTTCGTTTTTTGCTACACACGGTCAATTTCTGTTAAACAAAAAACGACGTTTTGAAAAACGACACAAAAAATTCAAGCATGTTCGAATTTTTTTTAAAACGTCGTTTTTTTTCATCACAAAAAACGACCGTCTGTACGCGGCTTTATAGTGAGAACATGTGGTTACATTTTCTGCTAATGTTACAAATTAACTGGAATTAAACTGTGTTGCTTATAACTTTAACCCAGAATACCCACAAGTGACCTATTACCAAAAGTGTTTGCTTTTTTTGAACGCCCCTCTTTTTAAGTTTAATAAACAGAATGATATAAACAACTTGGAATATGTTTAGAAACTATTGTAAATTTAGGGCAATGATAATAAATTATTAGTAGTATTCCTAGTATATAGGTGAATAGACAAAAAGTTTTTTTTTTTTTTTTTTTTTTCAGTTTATGATGTAGTAAGTGAGGGTTAGAACCCCTGTCAAGTTGCAATTGTTGTCTTTGTCTTTACTGGGGATATTTACCCTCGTTGTTCCTCCTGGTCAAATTTTGGGATTTTTTCTAACTTTCTCCCCTATGACACTCATAGGGGAGAAAGTTAGAAAAAATCCCAAAATTTGAGTTTTTTCGCCGGAACAAGCGAGGTGAAATCTTACGAATTGGGACCCTTGATGGGTGATAACTATCAGGAATGGGATTTTTAACCCATCTCTAATCTCTCCAAAGCTAAAAAACTTTGGCTTTTTATATACTTTATTATTACAAAATTTGGAATTCTTGTTCATTTTGTTGCCAATTTTTTATTGTCCAAAAATTGTATTATGGTTTTATATGCAGAATTATTGCCTAAACTCCCTTTTAGGGGTCCATGAAACATATCAAAAGAACCATATACCCATAAATGAGATGTACAGATTTATGGTAAGTGTGCGTAACTTGCTAAAGGGTGAAATCTCCCTATTGGAGGATGGAAATGTTACTGCGGTTGACAATGCTTCCCAACATGTAATGTAACTGCAGAAAACTAATTGGCTACATCCCACCTAATAATGAGCGACAGGTAAGGGCCCATCATCTCTTGGATCCGTTGCCATCTATTCATCCTTCATAGTTTTGCTCCAGCCAGCTTGCTTTCTTACCTTTAAATCGGACAAGTCTGAAGACAGGGGGAAGTTGTATGCTGGACCTCCTCGAACTTTGGTCAATGCCAGAAGAAGCAGGACAAATGTAAAGTACCCAACGAATGAGGTCCCCATTGCCCTCGGTAGCTGTCTCCCTTTTGGTTCTTGCACCCGGATCCTTCTCCTATAAGCTTGCTTCTGTCCCTGTTTTATCTGCTGGCCCAGCAACGTCTGCTTTTATATAGGTGCCACCCTGACACAAGCCTGTCCCAAGCATGAACTCATCTACATTCCATCACTTCCGAAAAGATAAAGAAGCTGTTTGCAGGCCAACAGAAGATTCCCTTTTAAAGTTATCCCAGTCTTGCTATTGCACCACAACCTGCTCAGGAAGCTACTGGCCCACTTGACCAGACTGACCCGCTAGTGGACTGACATTCCTGAGTGAAGAGGTTTTCTCACATTCGGGGTCTCTCCCATCTCACCTTTCTGGGTACCTGAATAGTTTCTAGGTGGCTCATGGAAAATAGGAGACAATTCAACCGTTTGCCATCCCGTAATGCCTGGACCGGCATGTGACATGGCCATGCATGTGACTGCATTATGATGAGACTATCTTAACTATTTTTCTTCTGGGACATCTGCATGTCACATGCTCCATGTCATTATCAAAACATAACTGAAGCCATACACCATCATCATAGGACAATTCAGGAGCAACCCAGGCCAATGAAAAAAACATAAAATCTATTTCTTTTCAATCCATTCATGAATGAACTGGGAGAATGAAATAGATATTTTCCTGTTTGATGACGATACAGAATTATGTAGAGTTTTAAAAAATCAGTAGGAGGATTATGATACGGGGAGGATCAGTAATGATCCGCCTCCGTATCCTCAGCGGGGATTGCTCAGTTGATCCCTGCTGAGCCGGCGGATGACAGGGCGGTCCCCGAACACTGTGCAGGGACCGTCCTGTCTTTTCTCTGCTCTCCCCTATGGGGAGAGCGGGGTCCAAGAATGAAAAGATGCCCCCCCCCCAAAAAGAAAATCATGCCCATTCAGAAAAGAGACATCCCCATAAATTCAGCAGGGTGCTTCTGCTACTGAAGCCTGTGCTGTTCCAGGGGGCGCACTGACCTTGTGCATTACCAAAGATACATTTTTATTAAAAAAGCTTAAAACCGCAATAGACATACTCACAAACAAATGCGATAAAAAAGGCTGGTCAGTACATCAGTAAGTGGAACCGTGCCTTTAGACACCTGCAACCTGGACTAGGTAATGGGAGGGGGGGTGGAACCATTAAACACCAGATTTGGCAGGTCTGCCACTGGTGCCCCATGCTTTTCACAGATGAGAGCAGGTTCACCCTGAGCACATGTGACAGATGTGAAAGGGTCTGGATAAACCGCAGAGAGCGTTATGCTGCCTGTAACATTGTTCAGCATTACCAGTTTGGTGGCGGGTCAGTGATAGTCTGGGGAGGCATATTCATGGAGGGACACAGACTACAGGCTAGAGAATGGCACCCTGACTGCCATTAGGTATTGAGATGAAATCCTTGGACACAATGGGCCGATTCAGAAAGAGATACGCCGTCGTATCTCTGAGTTCCGACGGTCGTATCTATGCGACTGATTCAGAGAATCAGTTACGCATAGATATCCCTAAGATCCGCCAGGTGTAAGTGTTTTACACCATTGGATCTTAGGCTGCAATTCCAGGCTGGCCGCTAGGTGGCGCTTCCATATTTTTACGCGAGGGATATGCAAATGAGGAGTTACGCCAATCCAGAAACGAACGACCGCCTGGCGCTTTTTTTTTTTTACGTCGTTTGCGTTCAGCTTTTTCCGGCGTATAGTTACCCCTGCTATATGAGGGGTAGCTAATGTTAAGTATGGCCGTCGTTCCCGCGCCAAGTTTTGAAATTTTACGTCGTTTGTGTAAGTCGTTCGCGAATACGGCTGGGCGTAATTTACGTTCACGTCAAAACCAATGACGTGCTTGCGACGTCATTTAGAGCAATGCACACTTGGATATTTTACGGACCGCGCATGCGCCGTTCAAACAAAACGTAAAAAACGCGGGGTCAACAAAAATGTAAATAAAACACGCCCCCTACATCCCCATTTGAATTACGTGGCCTTATGCCGCAAAACATACGCTACGCCGCTCTAACTAAGGGCGCAAGTTCTTTCTGAATAAAGAACTCGCGCCCAAAGTTAGATACATTACGCCGGGCGGACAGATACGCCAATGTATCTGAATCCAGCCCATTGTCATACCCTTCACTGGTATGGGTCCTAGGTTCCTCCTGGTGCACGACAATGCCCGGCCTCATGTGGCGAGAGCATGCAGCCAGTTCCTGCAGGATGAAGGAATTGATATCATTGAATGGTCCCTATGCTCACCTGACCTAAATCCAAAAGAACACCTCTGAGACATTATGTTTCGGTCCATCCAATGCCGTCAGGTTGCATCTCAGTCTGTTTAGGAGCTCAGTGATGCTCTAGTCCAGATCTGGGAGGAAATACCCCAGGACACCATCCGTCGTCTCATTAGGAGCTGTTGTCAGGCATGCATACAAGCACTTGGGGGCCATACAAACTACTGAGTACCATTTTGAGTTATTGCAATGAAATTTCAGCGAAATGGACTAGCCAGCCGCATCATTTTTTTTTACTTTGATTTTCAGTGTGTCTTTGAATTCAGCCCTCTGTAGGTTGATCATTTTCATTTCCATCAAACGATGTGCCATCCTTTCATTCCTAACACATTACCCAGCCCATATCAATATTGATATCCAGCATGTTATTTTTCCCCATTGAGATCTGATGTGTTTTCAAAATGTTCCCTACATTTTTTTGAGCAGTGCATAATAACATGCAGTCAACAGGTAGGCATCCTAAAGTTTTTAGCGCTTCTTTTCATGCTCAAAGGCTCCCTGTGGCTCATCAATAGGGAAATTTTAAGACCTTGCCGAGTTACAGCAGGTACGAATATTTAAAAAAAAAAAACATGTTATACTTACCTCCGCTGTGCAGCTCGTTTTGCACAGAGCAGCCTCTTCTGGGATCCCACGACGGCTGTCTCGGCTCCTCCCAGCTTCTGATAACCCCCTCGCTCCTGAGTCCTGTAGTCGCGTCATTGGAGTTGATTGACAGCAGCGTGAGCCAATGTATGCGCTGCTATCAATCTATCCAATGAAGAGCCGAGAAGACCGAGCAAAGGAAGAGCGTGTTCGGGACGCAGGACTTTCCAAGGCTCAGGTAAGTAAAACAGGGGGGCTGGGGGGCCAGTTATCGTAAGATGTTTTTTCACGTTAATACATAGGATGCATTAAGGTGAAAAAAAATTAACCTTTACAACCCGTCCCGGACGTGCTGGGTCTTTTTTAGTGCGTTAATAAATATTGCACCAGAGTGGCATATATAATTTTAGCAATTGTTTTGATTAATGTCAAACTACCTATCATATCCTGGAACTTTTGCTGTGTCTGGCAATGCCTCTTTTTGCTGAGCTAGCGGCGATGCTGTACAGCTCTACTTTGGATCTGTTAGACAATCTTGCCGTTTACCTTGTTTTTCATGAACCTTGAACTTGCTTTTCCCATGAACTTCCTGATTTAAGTCATGTCTATGCACTTCCTGTTTGCCAGATTATTGTGCTCTCTCCAGCCAATATCTCGCTCTTGCCTCTCTTGCAGCTGTCCTTACCTTCGCCACAATTTATCGATTTTGGCTTGTTCCTTGACTCCGCTTCTGCTTAATCCTAACCTGCAACCATTCATTACTGACCTTTTTGCTAGTTTACTAACTACGCTTTCACTTGATCCCTACCGGCTTATCTGCTACTGGACTCCAGCTTGCTCACCTCCCGGTGGGGCGATCCTGAGACTGCGACCTGGTACTAAAATGCAGAAAAATCCATCTCCACCATCAGGACCTCTAGTGAATACCGGTTAGTACTTAGACCTTGCAACTCAGGTGAACCTGTGTTATCCACCAGGGTGACCTTGCAGGATAACTGTCATTCTTGAATGTGTGCGCTATAATCTGTTTTGTACTGTTTGTTGGTCTTGTAGCAGCACCATCTTGAATCTAAACGCATTTTAGGGTGTGCCCCAAGTATGTTTTTGTATATTGTAGTGACCCTGACAAGGTTTTTTTGGGCTAGAGCAACCCTCCCTCTCCTCATTACCTCCTTATTAGTGCCCACCAGTGCATATGAGGAATCCCTTCAGTTATCCCACAAATAGGATTTTGGCTCCCATTTTATTCTATTACTAGGGTAGGACCCACTAATTCGGGGTACTTTGTCGCAGTAAGTGGGCTTAGCACTACATGACCATATAGTGTGACCGAACCCTGTATTTTTTTGAATATGTTCAGGTGTTTTTAACTAGCCTTGCAGGATAAATGTCATTCTTGAATGTGTGCACTGTAATCTGTTTTGTACTGTTTGTTGGTCTTGTAGCTGCACCATCTTGAATCTAAACGCATTTTAGGGTGTGCCCCCCAAGTATGTTTTTGCGGCTTGTGTGCCTGTCCTGCTTATCAGTGGGTCCTGCTCCTCTGCTGTAGCTGCTGGCCTCCAAACCTGACTCCAGACCATGATACTCCCTTCTTTCCTGGGGGTCTCATTTTCTTTGTCCCCTCTTACCTGCTTTTCCTTCCCCCTTTATTCTTTTATGCATATTACCTACTCTTAAGCAGAACCTATAATGGACATGCAGTTCCTACATTTTAAACTGATTACTTCAACTGCCAACCCTATTTTACGCTCTCTTTTTGCATTCCTCTCGATGAGCCATTGTCCCTCATTTCCCTTTCCTCCATTCTCCCTCTACTTCTTTTGTTACATACAATAGTAGTTTTTTTTTTTTTTAACAGACTGTTTTATTTAACCTAAAATGTTCATGAAGGTTTAAAGTAGAAGTCCACCCTAAAACTAAAATACCTGCATCTACAGACATTGATGATCTAACACTAACCTAACTAATCCTGTGTAGAAAAAAAAAATAGTATACATACCTTTTCTGAAGCCGCTCCGACCTAATCCAATGCTGAGCTGTCAGCAGCGGCTTCGCTGTATAGTTGTGTGCAGAAGACACGTCCAACAACGGAAGCCCCAGAGTAACTCTATGGGAGACATTACTTCCCATTCATTTCACAGCCCTTGTCGGTTGTGTCTTACGTCGCTGGAGATCGGGTCGAATCAGCTTCAGAAAAGCCATGCCATATTCCCAGCTTATTAATTGAAATATGCTTATGATTTGAGTTTCAATATATGATTTCTTGTGATTATCTATTAAACTGTGTTTTTATCTTTCCAGAGCCATTATATATATGCAGGTTGCCACTATTTCCCCTGAAGAAGCCAATGTTTGGCGAAACATGTAGGGACCCATTAGTCTGTAACCTCAGTAGGCCACTAATACCTTGGCCAGTATTATTTGCATTATATCGCTCTGTTGTTTTTAAAACGCACCAGTGTATGTACTGTATGTTCAACTTGTATCTCTTTTTGTAAAAAAATCTTTTAAATACTTTCTATAATCTTTTCTTCTCCAAGCACCGCTATAATCCCCATTCCCTATCTTCCCACTTTTTTGTTTCAGAAAAGGTATGTATACTATTTTTTTTTCTTTTTCAGGGCTAGATAGGTTAGTGTTAGAATGTGCATGTCTGTAGATGCAGGGATTTTAGTTTTAGAGTGGACTTCCACTTTAAGGAGAACCAATGCATTTTGGGAATGAGTGGAGCAGTACACGGATTTGATAAATAATTTCGAATGAGAATTTGATAAAAAAAGAGGCATATTTTTATGATTTTTTCTTTTACACTTTGTGTGGGAAACACTTGGATGATTATTTATTTATTTTACTGTTTGTTATTTTGTTTATTTGTACGTACAGCATTGATCTCTAGGCGAGAGTAGCGTTAAAATTTAGTTATGTTTTTTTGCAATGACAATAAAGGCATTCAATTGTATTCTATACATAATATACTGTATATTGTTATTTGTGCTGTTTTATTGATAGGCATCCTTTTATTGATTTATTGCACTGAGGGTGGTTGTGATATTTCTTTCTTCAGAAGGCTACATTATCTTTGTTACTTTTGTTTAATGATAGACATTAGTATTATTTATTAAGTGTAGCGGTACCCCCGTAGGGGCTGCTGAAATGATGGATTGTTTGTCACCCTGCCACCCCTGCATTCACTTCAGGCACTCTTCAGTCACTGAACTTAGTTTTGTTTTATTTTATTGAGGGATATAACTTGGATGGGGATGGAGTATATGGGATGTCCAGTAAAGAATCAATAGCAATTTGTTCAACAGTATTTTTCTTTAGGACAAACTACGTACACTCCCTGTACATATTCCTTCGACTTCCTCCTGCACACTTTTGCTTGAAGTTACATTTCCTCACCCCTCCAGCACATCGCTTGGTTCCCAGGACCAACTAGCATGTTTGTATGGGTAGGCCTGACACTGACTCAGCCAGGTCTCAGCAGTCCTATATGCACACTTCTGGTTCTGCACCCATCTCAGAATGCAAACTTCCAGTCCTCTCAGGCGTGCCTTCCCAGTCCTCTCAGGCGTGCCTTCCCAGTCCTCTCAGGCGTGCCTTTCCAGTCCTCTCAGGCGTGCCTTCCCAGTCCTCTCAGGCGTGCCTTCCCAGTCCTCTCAGGCGTGCCTTTCCAGTCCTCTCAGGCGTGCCTTCCCAGTCCTCTCAGGCGTGCCTTCCCAGTCCTCTCAGGCGTGCCTTCCCAGTCCTCTCAGGCGCGCCTTCCCAGTCCTCTCAGGCGTGCCTTCCCAGTCCTCTCAGGCATGCCTTCCCAGTCCTCTCAGGCGTGCCTTCCCAGTCCTCCCAACTGTGCCCCACTCACCAGTCCTCCTGGCTGCAACCAGTTGTCCTCCATGTAGTGCTCTCTCCTGCTATCCTCTCCCTGCTCTCTAGTGCGTCTCGTCCAGGAGCTCTTCATGCGTTCCTGAAGGTGATCCCGACTGCACCCGAGCCCAGGCCCAAGGTCACCCCCCCAGACTGGGGGGCTCCCTCAAAGCCCCAACAGACTCCACACTTCTCTTACTCCAGCTCTTCCACCCAACAACTCCTCCCCAGGTGAGCTGACCCCAGGTATTTAAGGAGGCCTCCCCCCTGCCAATCCAGGTTGGGGATTGGTCAGAGCTCCTCAAAATTCATTTTTTCCAAGTTTGACCTGTAATAGACTTCAAGTGTTGCGTTTGTGACAGGGGTGGATCCAGGGGGGGCAACAGGGCAATTGCTCCCCCCGAGAAAATAATGAGCGGGTGAGCGAGAGGACAGGCAGGTTAGTGAGTGAGCAATAAGGCTGGTGAGCGGGCTGGCGTGTCACTGAGTGAGCAGGCAGGTGTTCTGTCAGGAAGCCATTGCTACCCATCTGAATATGCAACTGAAGTGACATTGCATTGCGGCCATCTTGGTACACCCGCACTTGTCCACAGTAAGTCTAGAGTTAGAATTCGGCAAGCGGACATCTTTATACGCCCACTGGAGTCTTGCTTTTCACAGTTATTTTTAACAGTAAACCCAACTTATATTTCACTATATAAATTGAGTTTACTGTTAAAAATAACTTTGAAAAGCAAGACTCCAGTGGGCGTATAAAGATGTCCGCTTGCCGACTTCTAACCCTAGGCTTAAGTGCGGGTGTACCAAGATGGCTGCAATGCAACATCACTTTGGTTACACATTCTGATGGGTAGTGGCTTTCTGGCATCATCTCTCCCAGCCCAAAGGCGAATAGAACTTCCCCTTTATAGTGCCGTCGTACGTGTTGTACGTCACCGCGCTTTGCTAGAGCATTTTTTTTTCACGATCGTGTGTAGGCAATGTCGTTTTAATAATGAAGTTGGAAAAAATTTTGTTTTTTCTAGAGGCTGAAAAACAACGTTTTTTACAAGCCAAAAAATGATCGTGTGTATGCGGCATTGAGATCAAACAGTTTCTAAACAAAGTGATGCAAATGAGATGGTCAGTAGAAGCCATATGAGGGGCAGAGGGTAGGATGAAGAAGTGGCCTCATTTATTCAGCTCTTCATCTGAGATCTTCTGTACAGGGACGAAACCTAACTACTAACTAGGAGACTTAACTGCTCCAGTCTGATGGCATGGAATTTGGTCAACATGTGCTGGTAGCTTTACAGAAGGTGATACCAGTAGTGGTGAAAGGGTTAGTTGGAATTTATAGCAAAGGCGGTGCGTCCTTAAAGGGCGCAGCCTTGTCGGGCTTCGGGCATATGAATTACAGCGGCGGGTGTGTTTTGGAAGGCATAGGCTCTAATAGGCTTCCAAAAGGACAAACAGTGGGCGCACTGCTGTGCGTTGGCTGATTACTCAGTGGTGTGTTAGGGAACTGAATACATCGCTTCCCTAACACTGACCCGCCTCTCAGCCAATCGGGTTGCTCAGGTCTGGTTACCTGTCACCTGATTGGCTGAAACAACAGGCACCGCTATTGGACGCCTGACGGAAGGAGAGGACGGGAGAAGTGCAGGAGACATGAAGGACCCTGCTTGTCGCCGTCACCCGCTGCCCCACAAGACAGGGAAAGCCCCAGGCAGACGGTGAGCGGGCGAGGGGCACACTCACACTGGCAGCATTTGGCACAGTGGCAACATTTGATGGGCACACTGGCAGCATTTGATGGCACAGCCGCAGCATTTGATGGCACGGTGGCAGCGTTTGATGGGCACGGTTGCAGCATTTGATGGCACGGTGGCAGCGTTTGATGGGCACAGTCACAGCATTTGATGGCACGGTTGCAGCTTTTGATGGCACGGTGTCAGCTTTTGATGGCACAGTGGCTGCATTTGATGGCACAGTGGCTGCTTTTGATGGCACAGTGTCTGCTTTTGATGGCACAGTGTCTGCAATTGATGGCAAAGTGGCAGCGTTTGATGGCACAGTGGCTGCGTTTGATGGCACAGTGGCTGCGTTTGATGGCACAGTGGCTGCGTTTGATGGCACAGTGGCTGCGTTTGATGGCACAGTGGCTGCATTTGATGGCACAGTGGCAGCATTTGATGGCACAGTGGCAGCGTTTGATGGCACAGTGGCTGCGTTTGATGGCACAGTGGCTGCGTTTGATGGCACAGTGGCTGCGTTTGTTGGCACAGTGACTGTATTTGATGGCACAGTGGCTGCAATTAATGGGGTTTTTTTCACAATTTTTTTCACGTTTGTTTGTGCCCCCCCCCCCCCCCACATTTCTTTTAGCACCAGCTGCCACTGATTTATAGGATGATAGATATTAGTTTAAAACCAATCTTTATAAAGTTTAATTTTACTGAAAGTAACTTGGAATAGACTTCCAGCAGAGGTAGTGAGTCATCCAGCAGTAAGGCTGCTTTCACATTGGGGATAGAACCGCGGTGACGGTATAGCCGCGCTATTTGTAGCGCGGCTATACCGTCGTATTTACCGTGATATTCGGGCGCTAGCGGTGAGGTTTTACCGCAGTTTCCCATTGATTTCAATGGGAAGGCGCGGTATAGGAGCGGTGAACACACCGCTCCTATACTGCAGTAAAGATGCGGCTAGCAGGACTTTTGGAGCGCTCCTGCTAGCGCACCGCTTCAGTGTGAAAGCCTTCGGGCTTTTACACTGAACACTACAGGGCAGGTTTTTTTCATGCGGTATAGCAGCGCTATTTTTAGTGTATTCGCTTTTTCCATGACCTTATACACGGGGGGGGGGGGGGAGGGAATCATGTTCCAGTCTTCCCTAAATCTGAATCTGAATTATAGTTTCCTTTAAAAGATTACTCCACCAAAATGTATATTTCATTTTTTGGTGGATGCGAACTAGTTAAACCATCTTTCAGGTTCTCCGGTGATGAGATCTCTGCCCGGTCTGTACACCAGTTCTGGCAGCTTATCATGTGTACCTTGATTATATATGATTGTATATTCTATATGACATATCCATCAGGAGTGAGAACACCCCAAAGTGGGCGGGAACAAAACCTGGAAGTTTGGTAACTTGAGTCACCAAAAAATATGAAAAGCTGTGTCTCCGCCTACAAATAAAATATCACTTCTAGGCCTGGTTTACACTTGCGGCTGTGTTCACGGCTCCTCTGAAAAGTGATCCTTGGTGGATCGCTTCTAAAGCGGTAGTAAAGCCCGCTTGGTGATTTTGACATACAGGTGAACCCAGGGGCGGACTGACAACTCATGGGGCCCCCGGGCAATAGAAGATTATGGGGCCCCCCGGGCTTACAGATGGCCACAAAGCCAGGAGGTAGTGCAGAGGCGGGGCAGCTAAAATCTCGGGATTTTCACATCAAAAGCATGTCGGTTTTGGACATATAAGGGACAGATGTAAAAAAAACACAGATTTTTACATACTGTCCCTGGTTTTACTGAGCCTGGCAACCCTGATGGGGCCCCCTAGTGGCATGGGGCCCTCGGGCAGTGCCCGAGAACCTCAATGGTCAGTCCGCCCCTGGGTGAACCTATAAGGCTTAATTATAGGTAACATGTGCGCCGTTTGGGAGATATTCACCCTGCATGTAGCCAGTGACGTCACTGGCGCATGTGCTCTGAAGGTCTGGTATACCTTGCCGGGACTTCGTGCCAGCACTGAGGGCTCCCGCGGGGGCATGCGCTAAAGTGACATCATTGCGGCTTTGGCCAATCGCATAGCCAGAGCGTGCCAACCCGGAAGACAGACCGGGGGGGAACATGTCAGCCCTCTCAGCGGTGACATTACAGCGCTGGAGGGTGCTTTGTAGAAAGGTGAGTATTTCATAATGTGCTAGTATGTGATGCATACTAGCACATTATGCCATTGCCTTGCAGGTCTTTTTTCTTTTTTTAACAAAATCCAGTTTTAAACCGCTTTAAATGGCATTTGACGAGCGGCTTGGAAGCAATATGTCACCTATTCTTATTTTAAACCTTGAAAGTAGGGTTGTCCCGATACCACTTTTTTAGGACTGAGTACAAGTACCGATACTTTTTTTCAAGTACTCGCCGATACCGAATACCGATACTTTTCTTTAAATGTGTCCCCAAATGCAGCCATGTCCCCCCACAGATGCAGCCATGTCCCCCCACAGATGCAGCCATGTCCCCCCCATATCCAGCCATGTCCCCCCCATATCCAGCCATGTCCCCCCCCCATATCCAGCCATGTCCCCCCCCCATATGCAGCCATGTCCCCCCCATATGCAGCCATGTCCCCCCCATATGCAGCCATGTCCCCCCCCATATGCAGCCATGTCCCCCCCCATATGCAGCCATGTTCCCCCCATATGCAGCCATGTCCCCCCATATGCAGCCATGTCCCCCCATATGCAGCCAATCCATGTCCCCCCCCATATGCAGCCATGTCCCCCCACATATGCAGCCATGTCTCCCCATACCTGCATGCTGCTGCGCCGCCGCGCTGCCTCTTGGTTAATACGGGCGGGGAACATTACAGCTTTCATTTGAATAGCTGTAGTGATTCGCGCCGCGCCGCATATAGACACTCCCCTTGCTCGGGATTGGACAGTTCACCCGAGCAAGGGGGGGCAAGGGGGCGAGTATCGGATCTGGCATCGGGGGCATTTGCGGGAGTACAAGTACTCCCGCAAATACTCGGAATCGGTCCCGATACCGATACTAGTATCGGTATCGGGACAACCCTACTTGAAAGCCTGCAGCACTGTACCACAACAAACATGGAGGCAAGGTGGTTGCCTTTGAATAGGTTGCATTTGGCAGCAGTACTCCCAGCAAATGCACCTGTGGTATCATTTTACAATTGTTAGTGAGTAGTGAGCACTAATATGGCCATGTTAATTGCAGGTTGGTAAATCCACAGCTCAACCACCTCTTTTTACCACCCCTTGGCTGTCTTAGGCCCCTTTCACACTGGGGCGTTTTTCGGGCATTTTTCAGGCGCTTTGGCATTAAAAAAAGCCTGTAAAGCGCCTGAAAGAAGCCTCATCTGCAATCCCAATGTGAAAGCCTTTTGGAGTCTTTTCACACTGCTAGCGCCTGAAAAACGCTGGTAAAGCGCCGCTAAGACCCCTTTCACACTGGGGCATTTTTCAGGTGCTTTGGCGTTAAAAAAGCGTCTCAATGGGAAGGGGGCTTTAGGAGCGGTGTATTCAACGCTCCTAAAGTGCTGCAAAGAAGCTGCTTGCAGGACTTTTTTGGATGCCCTGCCAGCGCAGCGCCTCAGTGTGAAAGCGCTCAGGCTTTTACATTGGGATTGCAGATGCACCTTCTTTCAGACGCTTTACAGACGCTTTTTTTAACGCGAAGACCCCTTTCATATTGGGGCGTTTTTCAGGCACTTTAGTGTGAAAGCACTCGGGCTTTCACATTGGGATTGCAGATGAGGCTTTTTTCTGGCGCTTTACAGTTGCTTTTTTTTAACGCTAAAGTGCCTAAAAAACGCCCCAGTGTGAAAAGGGGTCTTAGAGGAAATGACCCAAAGACACAGCAACTTTTAGATTTTTTTAATTGGTTAAAGACATATTGATTGTTGGATACATTTTAATTTCCTACCTGCCCTGTAACGTATATGTATGATGGCAAAGAACGTGGACTTTAACGCGCACAACATAGGCATCCATGGACAGCCAAGGTTTCAGTGCTGGGAGTGGGCTCACTGTGCACTTCCAGTATAGTGACTGATCTGTAATAAACCTCTAATGGTCTCTAGTAATGATTGGGAGCTCTGATGAAGAGGGTTGTCCCTCGAAACGTGTAAGCCGTTATGGACACTGTCTGGTCTTTCCATTTTATCGGTTGGTTGCTGTGGATCTGGAGGCGATCCCATTTGCTTTTTATGACATGTTCACTTTTTTAATGTGTTTGTGAGTATAATCAGAGGAGCTGTTAGAAAGCACGGTGCCCCATACAGCCTTCCTGTAGGGCAGGGGTGTCAAACTGGCGGCCCTCCAGCTGTTGCAAAACTACAAGTCCCATGAGGCATTGCAAGGCTAACAGTTACAAGCATGACTCCCACAGGCAGAGGCATGATGGGACTTGTAGTTTCGAAACAGCTGGAGGGCCGCCAGTTTGACACCCCTGCTGTAGGGCTCCCTAACCCCACCTACTCCCCCGTTGGGGTGCAGTAGACAAGCAGCACTGACTTTAGCTGCCTGCACCTCAAAAATTAAAAAAAAAGTCCCTGATCTGCTCCTACCTCCTGGGCCCCTTTGTTAACCTGATGGGGCCCAGGGAAATGTATTTTAAGCCCTGGAAAGCAGCCTATGTAGGAGCGAGGGGGTGTGGTCTAGTAAAATTCATTTAGGCAGAAATGAACAATAAAGCTGCCCTGGGGCCCCCCTGTTTAGCTGATGGGGCCTGGGCCTGGTACAACAGGACTATAAGAGTAGCGTCATGTCACAACTGAGTATAAAAGAGAAGAGAGGCGCCTCTAAGTGTAGCAATATGGTTACATTTAACCACTTAACCCCCGGACCATATTGCTGGTCAAAGACCAGAGCACTTTTTGCGATTCGGCACTGCGTCGCTTTAACTGACAATTGCGCGGTCGTGCGACGTGGCTCCCAAACAAAATTGGCGTCCTTTTTCCCCACAAATAGAGCTTTCTTTTGGTGGTATTTGATCACCTCTGCGGTATTTAGTTTTTGCGCTATAAACAAAAATAGAGCGACAATTTTGAAAAAAACATTTTACTTTTTGCTATAATAAATATCCCCCAAAAATATATAAAAAAACTTTTTTTTTCCTAAGTTTAGGCCGATACGTATTCTTCTACATATTTTTCGTAAAAAAAATCGCAATAAGCGTTTATTGATTGGTTTGCGCGAAAGTTATAGCGTTTACAAAATAGGGGGTATTTTTATGGCATTTTTATTAAATTTTTTTTACTAGTAATGGCGATCAGCGATTTTTTTCGGTACTGCGACATTATGGCGGTCACTTCGGACACTTTTGACACATTTTTGGGACCATTGGCATTTTTATAGCGATCAGTGCTATAAAAATGCATTGGATTACTATAAAAATGCCACTGGCAGTGAAGGGGTTAACACTAGGGGGCGGGGAAGGGGTTAAGTATGTTCCCTGGGTGTGTTCTAACTGTAGGGGGGGTGGCCTCACTAGGGGAAATCACTGATCGCTGTTCATACATTGTATGAACAGAAGATCAGCATTTCTCTCCCTGACAGGACCGGGAGCTGTGTGTTTACACACACAGCTCCTGCTCCTCGCTCTGTAACGAGCAATCGCGGGTGCCCGGCGGCGATCGTGCCCGCCTAGTGGCCTGCGAGAGAGCCGAAAAAGAGCTACGGGCTCTCGCGCAGGGGAGCCAACCTGCCGCCGTAAAACGACGGCGGCAGGTCGGCAAGTAGTTTATGAAGGTACAACATTTAGCAACTCACATGGTTGATGATTAAAAGAGGCCCATCCAAGTATGCTGGCATCCGGGGTAAAGCTGTCCACATAGACCATCCCCCGCACCGTCATCAATGTAATCCCTTCCACGTTGTGCTCCACAAGCGCTTCGAGCCTTGCTTTCAGATCGCTGTACTGCAGGGTAGTCTTCCCCGTCGTGATTGCAGACTAACAGCGGTGAGAGCCGGCGGTGCGGGGGATGGTCTATGTGGAAAGCTTTACCCCGGATCCCTGCATACTTAGATGGGCCTCTTTTAATCATCAACCATGTGAGTTGCTAAATATTGTATCTTCATTAAATGTAACCATATTGCTACACTTAGAGGCGCCTCTCTTCTCTTTTATACTCTGTGGGCCAGATTCAGATAGGTCAGCGGATCTTTAGATCCCCTGACCTATCTGATTTACGTTACGCCGCCGCAATTTTTTGAGGCAAGTGCTTTATTCAGAAAGCACTTGCCTCTAAAGTTGCGGCGGCGTATCGTAAATCCCCCGACGGAATTCAAATTCTGCGGCTAGGGGGCGTGTAAAATTTAAATCAGGCGCGTCCCCGCGCCGAACGAACTGCGCATGCGCCGTCTGCTAAATTTCCCAGCGTGCATTGCTCCAAATGACGTCGCTAGGACATCATTGGTTTTGACGTGAACGTAAATTATGTCCATCCGTATTCGCGAACGATTTACGCAAACGACGTAAAAAATTCAAAACTCGGCGCGGGAACGACGGCCATACTTAACATAGGATACACCTTACATAGCAGGGGTAACTATACGCCGGAAAAAGCCGAACGCAAACGACGTGAAAAAAAAAGCGCCGGGCGGGCGTTCGTTTCTGAATCGGCGTAACTCCTCATTTGCATATTCCTCGCATATACAAACGGAAGCGCCACCTAGCGGCCAGCGTGAGATTGCAGCCTAAGATACGACGATGTAAGTCACTTACACCTGTCGGATCTTAGGGAGATCTATGCGTAACCTGATTCTATGAATCAGACGCATAGATCCGACCGACGGAACTCAGAGATACGATGGCGTATCAGGAGATACGCCGTCGTATCTCTATCTGAATCTGCCCCACTATCTCCTGATGGATTTTGCTTCTAATCCCCTTGTGGATGGACATTTTATGGTTACACAACCTGTCACATTGCTATAATATTTTTATATGGACTATAAACTGAAGGACTTATGAATAAATGGTTGTGGAACGAATCATTTGGGTTTCCATTATTTCTTATGGGGAAATTTGCTTTGATATACAAGTGCTTTGGATTACAAGCATGTTTCCGGGACAAATTATGCCCACGATCCAAGGTTTTACTGTAATGGTAATGCGCTCGGTCGGTGTACTCTCTCTCTTTGATGTTATTTTGCAGCGTGCGTCTGCTGAACCTTCTCCAACCATAAACGGCTGATAACAGAGAACAGCGTCCTGCAGCCGCCCGCCAAGGCCACACCCAGAGCCGAACATGTCACACCTGAAAAGATCACACCACGCCATTTGAAAGTGTACGATATATTTTTAATATGAACTATGAAGTATTAGGATTTACAAATGCATTTTAGAAAACACAAAATAAATATGTATAAATAAATAAATAAATATGATCTGGTTTGTCATAAATAGTAAAAAGAAATGCTCGGCGGCGGCGGCGGCGGCGTCCTCCTGGGAAGGGGTCATTGGTATCTGTTTCGGGATCCTGCGAGGAGAAAGGAGGAAAAAAGGTTCAGATTCTGAGCTGCACAATTATGTAAGTAATTGTTGTGATAAAACGGATCTCCGGACAATGATTTTTGTTGGGTTTGTAGGAAGGGGGGGGGGGGGGCGATTTTAAACTTCTCTCTGTTTTTCATTGCTGGGGAGATCCACATTATTTCCTGTGCTGGTGACACTAAGGCTGCATTCACACTATAGCGTACTGAATCGCGGCGTTTTGTCCCGCGAATTGCGGCGGCAAATAGCGGCGTTTTGTATCGCCGCGATTGTGAATGCAGCCTGTGACCCCCTCTATGGAGATGGTTCACATCTCCTAGCCGAAAGACGCCTGAAAAAAAGGTCCGGGACCTTTTTTCAGGCGGCAGGCGTCAGGCGTTCGGCGTGGAGATGTGAACCATCTCCATAGAGGGCAATGCTAAAGCATCCCTCTGGCGTGTCGGGGCGGCAGCGGCGTTCACACTACAGGCATATATACGCCTAGGTGTGAACGGGTCCTTTCACACGTGCGGACCGTTTTTTAGATCAGTTTTTTATCATCAGTTGATCCTTTTTTTCATCCGTTTTTCATCAGTTGTCATCTGTTTTTCATCAGTTGTCATCAGTTTTTCATCAGTTGTCATCCGTTTTTTCATCCGTTTTTTTTTTATTGTTAGAACTTTATTTTTATTACATATTTTGATGAAAAACGGATGTTAGCGGATCGGATGTTAAACGGATCGTCCGCTAACATCCGTTTTTCGTCCGTTCGGTTTTTTTGACGGAAGAAAAATTGGGTTTTCTTCCGTTCAAAAAAACGGAGCTTAACGGAGACGGATGTTAACGAACGTTAGCGGATGCTCATCCGCTAACGTACGCTATCCCATTGGAAAGCATTGCAGTCCTTAAACGGACGTATGAAAAAACGGACAAACGGTCCGCACGTGTGAAAGGACCCTTAGGGGACTACCTGTAAAAAAAAATCCCTGTGCGCTTGCTTCAATCATTAGTATAGCTGTCACAAATAATTGCTGCATTGTGTCAAATATCGTTGGGGTATTTTCCTGAAATATCTTGCACAGTTGTACCGGCTCCTCTAAAATGACTTCCTCTGATTTCACAGCACACTGTGAGCTTCTCACAACGTGCATTAGAAGAGGCAGCAAGTCAGATAGAGCCGTCCTCATTTCCAGGCTTGTGGATGTCCAGCATCATCTAGCACAGGGGTCTTCAAACTTCGGCCCTCCAGTTGTTCAGGAACTACAATTCCCATCTGCGAATGTCAGTGTATTACAATGCCTCATGGGAAGTGTAGTTCTACAACAGCCGGAGGGCCGTAGTTTGAAGATCCCTGATCTAGCACTTGCTTCCCCATCCTAACTGTCCCCAGCCCCACCCCTTTCATTCACTGGATTTCAGTTCTTTCACTCATGGAGTCTCAGCATCCCATGCAGGCATAGGCGTGCGCACTGGGTGTGCCAGGTGTGCCCGGGGACACCCACAATCGCCCTGTGTGGTGCACATTCCCCCTGTTTAGACCTGTGATATTTCACCAAAGTCCCCCTAATGGGGGGGGCTCCTAAAGAAACTGTAAAAAAAATTATAAAAATAAAAACTACTGACACCCCCCTACTGACGCCAATCTCCGCCCCTTTTGACGCTAATCTCTGCCCTACTGGCTCCGTCCATTGCTGTGCTCACACCATCGGTATACAGTATATACACATGCAAATATGTTTGCGTTTTGGGGGGCACACCTATGCATGTAGGCGTTACCTGGGATGGTACCTAGGGGGAGCCAGGAGCACCACAGGGGGACCCAAGAAGAGGAGGATCAGGGCCACTCTGTGCAAAATTACTGCACAGAGGAGGTAAGTATAGACATGTTTGTTATTAAAAAAAAAAAAAAAAGCAATCTCTTTAGGTCAAGGTTCACATCTATGCAGCTGCGCTTGAAGCATTTCCAGGCACGTTTCGCTTTTTTAACCCTCGTTTTTTTATGCATGACATTTTTTTAATGCATTTTGTGTTTTACGTTTATTTTCCTCTTTAAACACACTGTATATAGCTGGTTGCATAGCAGGGGGCCGGGAAGCCAGCCGCCGTGTCCTTAACAACCAATGAGACATCAGCTATCAGCGAAGCCTGCCTAGGAATGCTTATTCCTCCAGACATCCACTCATCAAGAAATGTTGATATATGCATAATTCCTCCAAGAGACGGCCCACTGCTTACATCAGGACTGAGGGCTCTGGAGAAGAGTACTGAGGCCGGGTACAGAACCCTCCCAACAGCCATGATCTATAGAGAGGCACAGAGACCCAGTGATGAGGTTTAAAATAAGGTTTGTAATGAAAATGTTTTATGTAAAAATGTCATTAGCATTTTGATGAGGTGGGAGAGGAACCAAGGAACTAACAATTTTAACAGAATAAAATTAATCTTTCAGCTTTTTTTTTTTTTCTACTTGGTGATTCTGCCAGTAAGGCAAACCATTGTCTGCTGTGACTGCTTATAAATTATTAGCTGCAATATCACTTTCATTTGTTAGTGTATAAAAAAGTGCTAGTACATCTAACACTCCCCTCCATCGTTTGAAAACGCCAGAGTTTATATTGCTCCTTCATCCAGAGTGGGGGCACTCTAATACAGGAGGCGTGTTTCTGGCCAGATCACAGGGGGGGGGGGGGGGGAGGGGAAGCCCTAAAAAATACAGCCACCATGTCTAATGATTGCAATATCTGCAAGATATTAAATTTTTGGTTTATATATTGCTTTATAGATTGGATTTTGGGTTTAGGGCAAACTTTAGGGGTTAGGTTGAGGAGCTGAGCTGAGATGATGGGTTATGTTTAGGGGTTAGGTTGAGGAGCTGAGCTGAGATTATGGGTTATATTTAGCTGTGATTAGGTTTCGGGATTAATTTAGGGGTTAGGGTAATATTAACCTTCTCCGCGCTATAGCTGAATGGCGGCTACAGCATGGGCCTCAATTGTCTGGAGGCCACCATCTGATGTCCTCCCGTTCATAAGCTGCCTGCAAGCTCCCCTGTGATCACCAAGTCTATGAGACTCAGCTGATCACAGATCCCGGCCCCTTACCACGTAATCAGCTGTCGGCCAATGACAGCTGATCACGTGATGTCAACAGAAGATCGGTAGTCATTCCCCCTCCCCCCACCCCCTCACGCGTAAGGCGTGTAAGGCGAAAAAAAAGCTAATCACCATATTCTGTCAGAGGGACATCGGTCCCTCACACAGAGAGCTGAGGCTGACTCATCTGTGCCCACTAGTGCCACCTATCAGTGCCCGCAGTGCCACCTACCTTTGCCCAACAGTGCCATCTATCAATGCCCACCAGTGCCTCATCAGTGCCACTGTTTAGTGATGCCTATCAGTGTCACCTACAAGTGCCCATCACTGCCACCTATCAGTGCCGCCCATTAGTGCCACATATCCGTGCATACACGGGACATAATAGAAAGTCTATGGGACACCGTGGGTACCACACATGAAAACCACGGGTACGTCCGTGCTGCAGTATGGCATTCCTCCCAACACAAATCCACTTAAATCACCACTCCTAGCACTCCTTTCAAAATTTCCCCTCCTAGAACAATTTAGATCCCCTGCCGTCCCTCTCCCAACACAAATCCCCTCCACCCAACCTCACATGATAACACAGTGCCCAGCTTTCCCTCCTGCCCACCCCTTGTCTTGGCCCTGGATTAATGTTAGGGAGCTGAATTTAGGTTTCAGATTTTGAGGTAAGATAAGGAGGTTTGGCTGAGGTTCAGGATTCTATTTTGGGGTCACAATCCTAGATAGAGGTATATAATTAAGGATGTCTCAGAGAACTGGTTAGTCCACATCTTACCATTGCAGCCCATTCCGCTCACAGAGTCGATCCTGTCAATCCGTCTCCCAAAGCAGTTGGAGCTCTTTGTCATTTTCTTGTTGCGTACCAAGCGTAACCCTTTGAGGAGGTTGCTGAGGGGGAAGGGGTTGCTGTCGGTGACTTCAGCCTCCTGCAGGGGGGCTTCGCCATCGTTTGGTCGCTGTGCGCGGTCCTCCATAGTTTCAGGATTTCCCTCCAGTTCCTCCAACTTTTCCTCCAGTCTCCCCAGTATGATCTGAGTACAAGACAAACAGAGCAAAGGGTTAGCTGTAACCTTCGCCCCTTCCAAAATATCACCTAACTGTTTTGTGCCTGTCAACTGTGTGAGAAGGCTCTGAGAGAAGCTACCCCAACAACAGTTAGAACATTGACCTGTAAAATGTAAAGGGAATCTCCTACTAGACGCATTCAAATTGTGCTAGATGCCATAGATGTGTATTTACAACTCCAGACATTTTGCATGAAGCCGAACATATGTTGTGTCTACAGTTGCCACAATAGGCGAAAAACAAAATATGAACATTCTCAGATGGATTTAGTGGAATCTTTACAGCTCTGCGGAAGCATAACAGAACAAAGCAAATACCAAAAAAAGTTTGCAAACTTGATCATTTCCCTTCTTGGCTTAGGTTAGCCAGGAATGTGTATGCCAGCAAATTTTGCCAAAATTGTAATGCAATGAAGTGCTGTGGGTTGCCATGCATTGCAATGCAGATGTGTTGTCTCAGTGCATTGGGGTGGCATTCCAAATGAAGGGCACCACAATGCATATAGTGTTATATGTAATGGGGCCCTTAAAGTTTCCAAAATTTTAGCACAGTGCAGATCCGCAACGAAGCATCCAATCACACCTCTGCTGTTATATCACTACAATTTCCAGATTGCCACTATTTTTGTAACTTAGGAGAAAGGTTGAGTTACATTGAAAGTTTTAATTAAAACCTTAGCAAAATTTGGGATATCTGAACAAACTTTTGTAAAAATTATTTTATTAAAATAGTTTGTAAAAATGTTGTAAAATTATTTTGTCAAAATTTTGACAAAATATTTTGGCAGATTTTGTCAAAATATTTTGCAAAATTTTGTCAAAATATTTTGCAAAATTTTGTCAAAATATTTTGGCAAATTTTTTCAAAATATTTTGGCAAATTTTTTCAAAATAAATTGGAGTCAAAAAGGCTAGCCAAATCTCTAGAAAAAAAAAACAAAAAAAACATTGCCATTGGTAACATTAATTACTAATTACTATTTATGAACTAAAAAGATATTGAAGTTACAGAACACAAATAATGATCAAATAAAAAAATGGAAATGCCACAAATACGACGAGGCTCGCCTAAATACACCTCCCCTAAAAAAATAATAATAATCAATTCCTAAAATAAATACAAAAGTATTTTGGGCCAGATTCACATAGAACTACGTTACGCTGCGGCGGCATAACGTATCCCATGTACGTTACACCGCCGCAAGTTTACAGCGTAAGTGCCTGATTCACAACAGTTTACCTGTAAACTTGCGGCGGCGTAGCGTTAATCCGCCCGGCGCAACCCCGCCTAATTCAAATGGGGCAGAGACCATTTAAATTAGGTGCGTTCCCGCGCCAAACGTACTGCGCATGCTCTGTCCCTAAAATTTCCCGACGTGCATTGCGCTAAATGACGTTGCAAGGACGTCATTGGTTTCAGCGTTAACGTAAATAGCGTCCAGCGCCATTCACGAACGACTTACGCAAACAACGTGAAATTTAAAAATTTGACGCGGGAACGACGGCCATACTTAACATTGGTTAGTCCACCTAGAGGGCAACCTTAGTTTTACGCGACGTATCTCTACGGAAACAACGTAAATTTAGAGCGACGGGCAAAGCGGACGTTCGTGAATCGGTGTAACTAGTCATTTGCATATTCTACGCCGACCGCAATGGATTCGCCACCTAGCGGCCGGCCTAGAATTGCAGCCTAAGATCCGACAGTGTTAGCCCTAAGATCCGACAGGTGTTAGTGACTATCTATGCGGAACCTGATTCTATGAATCAGCCGCATAGATACGACAATCGTATCTCAGAGATACGACGGCGTATCAGGACATACGCCGTCGTATCTCTTTTGTGAATCTGGCCCTTTGTTTCTAACAAGTTTCACCTCAATGAATGATGCTGAGATTTTCTGCCATGGCAGAAATGGCAACTTTGCTTCAACTTTTGCCAAGTTTTCGAAACCTTGGCAAAATTGGGGGATCTCTACAAAATGTTGCTATTTTGTCAAAATGAATTAGAGTCAAAAAGGCTAGCCAAATCTGGAGGGGGCTATTTATTTAAAAAAAAATTAAAAATTGGCATTGCTATTGGTAAAATGTATTACTAATTACTATTAATGAACTAAAATATTAAACTAAATATTGAAGTTACAGAACACAAATAATGATCAAATAAAAAAAATAAAATGCCACAAATACAACAACGAGGCTAGCCTAAATACACCCCCCCCCCTCAAAAAACAAAAATTCCTAACGTAAATACAAAAGTAATTTTGCCAAGGTTTCGAAACCTTGGCAAAATTGGGGGATCTCAACAAAATGTTGCTATTTTGTCAAAATTAATTGGAGTCAAGGAGGCTAGCCAAATCTGGGGGGCCTATTTATTAAAAAAAAAAAAAACATTTGTAACATTTATTTGCTAATTCCCTCTGGATTTGTTACATTGCATCTCTTTTATTTTCTATGCTCCTTAGCCCCATCTAGTGGCCATAATATGGTATTTTACTACTGCCTGTAATAAAAGTACATTCATTCAGAAGGCAAACTAGCCTAAAGAACATTTGCTTTCCCCAATTTGCATGTAACAAAATGTACATGCAGATTCTTTGGACAAGTATTTTATAAATAGACCCCTGAATGTTTTAAGGGTGCAATTGATTTGGATCCCTTTATGCAAAATGGACCCGTCCTTGTGCCTCATTATCCCTCATTACTTTACATTTTTATTACAGAAAAAAATAATAAAAATAAACAGACAATGGAAAATATTGAACTTACAGAACACAAATAATAATCAAATGCAAATGCCACAATTACAACAAAATTCCACAAATACAACATACACCCCCACCCCACAAATACATAAATATACCCCCACCCCACAAATACATAAATATACCCCCACCCCACAAATACATAAATATACCCCCCCATCCCACAAATACATAAATATACCCCCCACCCCACAAATACATAAATATACCCCCACCCCACAAATACATAAATATACCCCCACCCCACAAATACATAAATATACCCCCACCCCACAAATACATAAATATACCCCCACCCCACAAATACATAAATATACCCCCACCCCACAAATACATAAATATACCCCCCACCCCACAAATACATAAATATACCCCCATCCCACAAATACATAAATATACCCCCACCCCACAAATACATAAATATACCCCCCACCCCACAAATACATAAATATACCCCCATCCCACAAATACATAAATATACCCCCACCCCACAAATACATAAATATACCCCCCACCCCACAAAAAAAATCCTAAAATAAATACAAAGGTATTTTTTTTCTAACAAGTTTCTCCTCAATGAACGAAGTTGAGATTTTCTGAGATGGCAACTTTGCTGCAACCTTTTCCCTGCAAAGTCAATTTGGATTAAATCACTCTGGTCAGCCGTACCCAGGAGCATGTAGACATTATTATTTGAATCTATTTGCAATAATCTATTTTTTGAACCCTTTATCTGCACAGAATGACCCCTCATTCCCCCATTTGCAAGCTCTCTGTTATGGATCAGATATAAACTTGCTGCTTGAGTACTAATCCGGTGTAACTCAGCCTAGGAGCTCAGCGAACCATCATTCTTCTAACCGGTGTGGGACTAACCCAGCTTGACTGATGCCTCGGCTGCAATACAATGATTTGTCTTGTAAATGAGATGTTTGCCCACGGGGGGGTTAACCACCTGCTACTAAGCGGTTAAAAACCCTCCAGTGCAGCCGAGCCCTCAGATGTTCTCCGTCGGGCTGTTAGCCAATAAATGATGCCCCTTTAATAGCACTTCTCTGCTTCTTCTGCAGATACACCTAGAGAAGGCTGCTCTATCCTGGGCTAACAAGTAGCTTACAGCAGCCCCATCGTCTTATGATTCAGGAGGGCTTACCTTGAAGGAGTCCAGGTCACTGTCTGTGTCCTGCTGGGTGATGGGATGTGCTGTGGAGGACTGCAGCTGGAGAGAGACCAGAAGCAGGGAGCTGCAGAGGAGGTAAGCCTTCCACTCCATGGTAATGAGGGGGTTACAGGCACTGATGTATATCAAACAGCAAATGTCCCGTCTTATGTGTTGGGTTCTGTGTGAGATCTCACCCTCTCTGTCTAAGTCTACACGGGCTTTTACCCCTGGTGTCCTTGTACTCTATGCTGTGCTCTATGTGTCTACTGGTACCCTCTATTAATCTATTTAGTCCTGCTGATACCCTCTACCAGTCTATATAGTCCTTTTGGTACCCTCTACTAGTCTATATAGTCCTTTTGGTACCTTCTACTAGCTGATATACTCTTCCTGGTACCCTATACTAGTCTATATAGTCCTTTTGGTACCTTCTACTAGCTTATATACTCTTCCTGGTACCCTATACTAGTCTATATACCCCTTCTGGTACACTCTTCCAGTCTATATACTACTCTTTATTTCCTTAACTAGTCTATCTACTACACCTGGTACCTTCTACAAGGCTTTATGTTTCTCCTGGTACCCTCTATTAGTCTTTGTATCCCGGTGCCCTCTGTCAGTGTATTCTCTCCTCCTGGTACCCTCCTAGTACTTCTGGCAGTGCCCTATGTCAGTGTATTCTCTTCTCCTGGTACCCTCCTAGGACTTCTGGCAGTGCCCTATGTCAGTGTATTCTTTTCTCCTGGTACCCTGCTAGGACTTCTGGCAGTGCCCTATGTCAGTGTATTCTCTTCTCCTGGTACCCTCCTAGGACTTCTGGCAGTGCCCTATGTCAGTCTATTCTCTCCTCCTGGTACCCTTCCTAGGACTTCTGGCAGTGCCCTCTGTATGTCTGTTCTCTCCTCCTGGTACCCTCCTAGGACTGGCAGTGGCCTCTGTATCTCTAGGCGTTGAGCTTGCTCTTTCCTCTGCCTCCTTAGCCCTCTCTCATATATACTCCTGCACAGTGACCTGAGCTGGGATGGTGTGTGCACCCTTATCTAGACACATTCCCCGAGCTGTAGGCAACTGCCAATGACAAATTTCCTTATGAGGACCTCTTTTGCCTGCCTCAGGAATGTACAGCCCCCCCAAATGATGACTCTACAGGTCTGAATCAAATTCCTCATACCGCATACACAGACCAGGTACAGATCTGCCCTAAAACGCTAAATTAGGACATTTCCACCCTCCGCTCTCTTATAAGGAAAGGACTTTTTTTTCCCCCTCTCCTGACGAAAGTAATTAATAATAATAAAAAAAAAATCACAGCTTTCTGTCATGTTTTTATTTTCACTTGGGCAGCGTCTTTGTCATCGCTGACGTCCATAGGTTGGTCTGGGCTGTCAGGAGTGATCAATGAACTGTTAGATTATTAATTTTTTCTATGGAGTGTCAGAACACCATGTTCAGGTACATGGAGCCTGGAGTGCCGGATGGACTGTCCTCCCTGTAGAGAATTCATTGATGTCTGTGAGGGGCTGTGAAGGTGAAACATAACCAACAGTCCACAGCAGAGTTCACATGAACGTTGTCCGGGCATGATTTCCAGAACTCCCGGACCGTAACCGAGTGATTCATTTCATTGTGTGATCAGCCAAGTCTCAGAACAAACCTCTCAGCCGATATTCATACACAGAACACAAACATTTCATACTGACCACGTGTAAGTAGATGGCTAGATATGAGATAGATAGATAGATAGATAGATAGATAGATAGATAGATAGATATGAATTAGATAGATAGATAGATAGATAGATATGAATTAGATAGATAGATAGATATGAGATAGATAGATAGATAGATAGATAGATAGATAGATAGTTCTGAAATAGATAGATATGAATTAGATATATAGATATGAGAGAGATAGATAGAAATGACATAGATAGATAGAAATGACATAGATAGATAGATAGAAATGACATAGATAGATAGAAATGACATAGATAGATAGATAGATAGATAGATAGATAGATAGATAGATAGATAGATATGAGATAGATAGATATGACAGATAGATAGATAGATAGATAGATATGACAGAGATAGATAGATAGATAGATAGATAGAAATGAGATAGATATGAACTAGATAGAAATTAAATAGATATAAGATAGATAGATAGATAGATATGAAATAGATAGATATGTCATGGATAGATAGATAGATAGATAGATAGATAAATAAATAGATATGAAATAGATAGATATGACATAGATAGATAGATATGAGATAGATATATAGATAGATATGAAATAGATAGATAGATAGATAGATAGATAGATATGAAATAGATAGATAGACATTAAATAGATATGAAATAGATAGAAATTAAATAGATAGATATGACATAGATAGAAATTAAATAGATAGATATGAAATAGATAGATATGTCATCGATAGATTGATAAATATGAAATAGATAGATAGATATGAAATAGATAGATAGATAGATAGATATGAAATAGATAGAAATTAAATAGATAGATATGAAATAGATAGATATGTCATCGATAGATATGAAATAGATAGATATGTCATCGATAGATTGATAAATATGAAATAGATAGATAGATATGAAATAGATAGATAGATAGATAGATATGAAATAGATAGAAATTAAATAGATAGATATGAAATAGATAGATATGTCATCGATAGATATGAAATAGATAGATATGTCATCGATAGATATGAAATAGATAGATATGTCATCGATAGATTGATAAATATAAAAAAGATAGATAGATAGATAGATAGATAGATAGATATGAAATAGATAGATAGAAATTAAATAGATATGAAATAGATAGAAAATAAATAGATAGATATGACATAGATATGAAATAGATAGATATGTCATCGATAGATTGATAAATATGAAATAGATAGATAGATATTACATAAATAGATAGATATGAAATAGATAGATAGATATTACATAAATAGATAGATATGAAATAGATAGATAGATATTACATAAATAGATAGATAATGGATACTAGATAGATAAAACATAGATAAATGATAGATCTATAGAAATTTGGGCAGGCGGGACCATAGTGCGGTTGTTTGTCACGTCCTCCATGTTTTCCCATTATCTCGTAGGGCGCTAAGTACAGGGTCACATGGAAGGCCTACCCCTCGTGAGTTCTTCTGGGCTACGTTAGGCACTTTCCACACACACACTTGGGGAACTTTACCTTTTTTCCACCAATGCCCTGGGACATTTTGGAGGGAGCCAATGTCCACAGCCACCTGTCTAGCTTTTTCCACTACTACTCCCAAGTAGCTGAGTCAGCCCCGCCATGATTTCTGCTTGGGCTCCAGACATGCACTCAACTTAACTCTTGAATATCCTTACTTCTGCACAGGATTGGGAACCTCTGTGATGCAATCCGCTCCCGTTGCCATAGGAGACAGGCCGCTGGGCGGAGGAGTGCCCACAACATCTCACTTGCTGCTAGGTGCTTTGCCACCTATAACAGGTACACTCTATCGACAGGCTGCTTTTTACACTTCCGTTACTCTAGGTAACCACTTCTGTCTTCACATTACAGTAAAACCTTGGTTTGAGAGTAACTTGGTTTGAAAGCGTTTTGCAAGACAAGTAAAATATTTTAAAACGATATACAAGTGATGTCTTGATATAAGAGTAGCGTCATGTCACAACTGAGTATAAAAGAGAAGAAAGGAGCCTCTAAGTGTAGTAATATGGTTACATTTAATGAAGGTACAACATTTAGCAACTTATTGCTACATAGAGGCGCCTCTCTTCTCTTTTATACTCTGTAAAAAAATGCATTGATATACAAGTGCTTTGGATTACAAGCAGGTTTCTGGAATGAATTATGTTCGCAAACCAAGATTTTACTGTACTCCATTCCACACCGATACCTTCATACCCCAATGTGCTATGACCCACTAGTTAATTGTGTGTGGGCTGGTTACTTGTAATACGCCTCTTTAATAACTTCAGACCAAGCTCAGACAATGTTTCAATACTTTACTTAGAAAAAGTGCAAAATAGACAAATCACAGTCCAACAGATAAAGGCGTTATATTCATCCCTTGTACTTTAACTATCCCTACAGGCTGAGTGCTGCCCCGGCATACCTTCAAAAGCGCATTCCAGTAATCGTAGTCCTTCAGAGGCTCTTTCACATAAGTGTAAAGCCTGGTACACACAATTGGATTTTCCGTGGACAAAGCGTAGGACTTTTGCCTGAAGGGCGTTGGCCATGAAGTTGTATTGCATACAAACAAAAAAGAATAGCTCCCCCTAAGGTGGGACTTTAATAGGCCAAACATTGATGTGTATCTAAAATGTTTTAATTGGAAATAGTACACATGATTACACAATGAATAAAACATGCATTGGTCAAACAGTGTGAATGTATGAGACAGATATACAATACAAAAAACAACACATATAACACAATATATAACAAAAACAAAACTCTCCTAAAAAGATGATTCCCAACGTGCCCGACGCATTTCTGGTATTAGACCAGCTGGTGATGTCACCGACGCATGCGTTCTGAAGCAATGGCATACTTGTGCCATTCCTTCAGAGCATTGTGCCACAGCTGAGACTCCTGCTTGCACGCCTGGGAGTGCATTCATCGCGGCTCGGCCATTCAAGCCGCGTCAGCCCGCGAACATGGAACCCTTTGCAGAGGTGACAGCATGGAGGGCTTTCTTTCATGGTAAGTATTTCATAATGTGCTAGCATGCAATGCATACTAGCACATTATGGTTTTACCTTGAAGAAAGAAATGTTTTTTTGTAAGTTTGCTACCGCTAACCCTCAAGCAGTACACAATTTGGACACAGCACCAAACCTAGCAGGGGGCTGTATACAGTTGCAATAAAAAGTATGTGAACCCTTTTGGAATGATATGGATTTCTGCACAAATTGGTCATAAAATGTGATCTGATCTTCATCTGAGTCACAACAATAGACAATCACAGTCTGCTTAAACTAATAACACAAAATAATTAAATATTATCATGTTTTTATTGAACACACCATGTAAACATTCACAGTGCAGGTGGAAGAAGTATGTGAACCCTTGGATTTAATAACTGGTTGAACCTCCTTTGGCAGCAATAACTTCACCCAAACGTTTCCTGTAGTTGCAGATCAGACGTGCACAACGGTCAGGAGTAATTCTTCACCATTCCTCTTTACAGAACTGTTTCAGTTCAGCAATTCTCTTGGAATGTCTGGTGTGAATCGCTTTCTTGAGGTCATGCCACAGCATCTCAATCGGGTTGAGTTAATCTTATACCTCTAAATTGAGCAAGTAAACTGAATTTTGAAACCGTACCATCATCCTAATCTTAGTGGAATAGCGGAAGGACTCAGGGAACCCCAGAGACCCCGAAGCACCAACAAAATAAAGTGGGCGGGGAGGACTGTTGCGGTACACAATAGAAAGTTGAACTCAAAAGGAGCAGTAATCTCAAAAAATATACTTCAATTTATTAATACAATGACACTAAGACAAAAGATGTTTAAGAACAATGCACATAGCGTGACATCAAACGGATCACTGGAGGTGCAATCCCCAAGGTAGGGGGGTTTATTGGGTGAAGGTTGGAGTCACGATACAGAAGATCTCGACTAGTTTCGCGATGGATATCGCTTCATCAGATATGTCCTGAGCCTGGGTCCCAGGACATATCTTACCGTTGGATCACACAGTGGGCTGGATTCAGGTAGCTGCGCCCCTTCTTACGGCGTTGAAAGGCAAGTGCTGTATTCACAAAGCACTTGCCTCCTAACTTACGGCGGTGTAGCGTAAAATAAAGAAAGCTTTATTTGTGGGAAAAAAAGGACGTCAATTTTGTTTGGGAGCCACGTCGCACGACCGCGAAATTGTCAGTTAAAGCGACGCAGTGCCGAATCGCAAAAACTGGCCAGGTCCTTAACCTGCATAATGGTCCGGGTCTTAAGTGGTTAAGCAGACGTGATTGTCTATTGTTGTGACTTAGATGAAGATCAGATCACATTATTTGATTAATTTGCGCAGAAATTCATATCATTCCAAAAGGGTTCATATACTTTTTCTTGCAACTGTATATCCTCTAGTGGGCTGGATGAAGTTTGCAGACCTCAGTGAATCCTTTTCAGACATTACTAAATATCCACAAATAGTCTGCTATAACTCAGTCCTGCTTGTATCATTTAGCACAGCGCCACGGGGTATGACGGAGCAAAGAAAATGATTAGTAGATAGTAATAATAATAATAATAGTCATTCATGGAAATATTGGCAGTACTAATAACCGCCTTTTCAAGTGAGGGCATTAGGACAGATGCGACGGCTATTTTAATCCATCAGAAGGCATGTGTGCGGTTTAAAGGCGCGCGCCCGCTGCGTCACTCTTTGAAATGCAAAAATCTTCCAGAGAAGCATCCGTTCCTTTTTGATAAATCTCCTTTGAAGCGTCTTTACAGTGGTACAAGGCTGACCCGCCGACCTCAGGCAGTCCTTGATATTGAAATATGACCTACGCCAATCATTGCGTATTCAGAACGCAGCGTCGCTGTATTATCCATGCCGGGGTCAGTGTTTGTGCTTTATAATAATTTAGTAATGAAAAATCAAACACATTCTGATTTATAATGTATGTCTACATCTGACGGGTCAGACGACTTAATATTTTAAAGGCCGGCATGGGGCGGCTGGTGACACTCATAGGCAGGTGACAACCCGCGGCTGACTTATGGCGACTCGGTTGATTGATCTTTTGAACTAGAGACCAACCAAAGACAGGAACAGCGTCTTATAAGCAAAAAAAATGTATGTTTGAAAAAAAAAAAAAAATACAAACACGACTGTCCCTGAAAAGCTGGATGTGATGCTGACAATTGCAGGAAGGACGGGTGTGTTGTGTGTTATTATTTAATGAGCTAGCTGACAACTCAGCAGCGGTAGTCAGATGAAAAAAATCTAAATCTGCAGATCGATTTGCTCCTTTATGAACAATCTACTCTTTGGTGGCCATACATGCTTTTTCTGCTCAATCTCCCAATCAGAATAATTGATCTATAGTCATTAACCCCTTTGATCAATATGTCTCTTCCCGGGAAGGGGAGAAATGTGGATTTCAATCAATAGTTGGAAAAATTATTCATGGGGGGGATTTATTGTATTTCTGTTTCCACTGTGCAATCTCATATACAGCGAAATACGATCGGATTCATGACCTTAGCATCTCAGTGCTGCCAATTGATGAAAAGCAGTCATTTTTTGCCCCGATCAAATCACCCAAATCGAGTCTGAATTGATTGAAAAAAAAAGGTTATGTCTATTTAGTCATGTGACGGTATGATAGTTTTGATTGAATTGCAATTGCGATCGATATAATAAAAAAATCGAAGCTTGTATGGCCGCCATTAGACCAACACATGATTGACTTATTACAGCCCATTTTTGAACCTCCAAGTTGAACCTGGAGACATAGGCCCGGATTCTACGGCGTATCTCCAGATACGCCGTCGTATCTCTGAGTCTGAGGCGTCGTATCTTGGCGCCTGATTCAAAGAATCAGATACGCCAGAATTTGTATAAGATACGACCAGCGTAAGTCTCCTACGCCGTCGTATCTTAACTGCATATTTACGCTGGCCGCTAGGGGCGTGTACGCTGATTTACGCCTAGAATATGTAAATCAGCTAGATACGCCTATTCACGAACCTACACCCGGCCGTCGCAGTAGAGATACGCCGTTTACGTAAGGCTTTTTCCGGCGTAAAGTTACCACTGCTCTATGAGGCGTACCAATGTTAGGTATGGACGTCGGAACAGCGTCAAATTTTTCATGTTTTTCGTCGTTTGCGTAAGTCGTTCGCGAATAGGGCTGGGGGGCGTCATTTACGTTCACGTCAAAAGCATTGGCTTCTTGCGGGTTAATTTGGAGCATGCGCACTGGGATACTTTCACGGACGTCGCATGCGCTGTTCGTAAAAAGCGTCATTTACGTGGGGTCGCAATAAATTTACATAACACACGCCCACATCTTCCACATTTGAATTAGGCGGGCTTACGCCGGCCTATTTACGATACGCCGCCGCAACTTTGGTTTGTGAATACTGCACTTGCCTTTCAAAGTTGCGGAGGAGTAACGTAAGTAGGATACGTTACGCCCGCACAAAGATGCGCTCTTCTATGTGAATCCGGGCCATAGACAATATCTAACCTTGCATTGGGCTCCCCGTGCATTGCAAGGGTTGAATGCTCATTTAGTCTAGAGCACATGTGTTAAGCACAAGCCCAGCAGGCTATTTCATGTAGCCCCCACACCAGTGGCGGCCCATCCATAGGGGTCACATGGACGTCGCCCCCCCTAATCCATGCGTCCGACCCCCTAATCTACATGCAGGGCGCCGGACACATTGATTCTAATGTGCTTTTTTGTTTTTAAGCACATGATTAGAGCCTGATGCCGCATACACACGATAATTTTTCGGGTTGTAAAAAATGACTTTTTTTTTATGCCATTAAAAACTGGGCTTCAGACCATTTTTCTGGTTCTGAAAAACGACAAAAAAAAAAAAATTCGAACATGCTCTATTTTTTCACGTTGTCGTTTTTCGGGTTGTAAAAAATGGTCGTGTGTGGGCCTTAACAAAGTGAAAAATCCGCGCCTGCTCAGAAGCAAGTTATGAGACGGGAGCGCTCGTTCTGGTACTACTGTTCGTAATGGAGTAAGCACATTCATCACGCTGTAACAGACAGAAAAGCGCAAATCGTATTTTACTAACACGAAATCGGCAAAAGCAGCCCCAAGGGTGGCGTCATCCGAATGGAACTTCCCCTTTATAGTGCCGGCGTACGTGTTGTATGTCACCGCGCTTTGCTAGAGCCATATATAACGGAAATCCTAGTGTTGAGCATTGAAGTACTTCTGGTGAAGCTTAAAATTGTTCAGGTGTGAACGGAGCCGCATAGAAGGACTAAATGTATAGCTCTGAGACAGCGGTCTTTATCCTTGTACCAGCAGACCCAGGCGATCACGCACAATTTATTCAAATTGTTTTGTTATGCACAATTTGCATCCTCCGCAGCATGGTACATCGCAGGTTAATTTGCATCGATCTGCCACGCCATCCTTTTAGTGTATGTCTAATTGAGTTGTATTCCACCTTTACAGGGCACGGTTCTGCCCTCAGCCAATGACCCCAGAATCTCTTGTAGATTGGCTCAGCCTTACATTGTCCTAATTGGCATCATCGCTTCCACCGCGACACTGCGTACACTTTTTTACCTTCCAGGACATCAAATGTATCTGTTCCAGAACCCGCTATTAGTTTTACTTAATCGCGGCAAAAATAAAAGCTAATATTGGGGAGGAATGGTATTGGTATTACAATTACAGGAAGTGGTATCACAATGTGACAGAGGTCAGCTTTGGTTATACATCGGGTGGAGTGAAAAGTGCAAGAGGTTAATGTAATGAGTCAGCTCGGGATTCAGCTCCGCTGACATCTTATCTGAGGACATGACTAATTCATAATGTTTCACTTAATATCTAATTCATTCGCCGCAGAGGAAATCCAGCGTCCATTTTTTTTATAACAATGTAATTATCGGTGTTGTGCTGTGTTCCGCATTGCTGCGCAGAAGGCTCCCATCTCTTGAAAGGATTGCGTTATCCACATATATCAAATATGACATACACCCCAGATAAAAGTCTATCAAAGGTCCATTATGGGGTCTCGGGTGGAAGGAGTTAGACACAGTCCAGATAAGAGTGATGGCCTCTTTTATGAAAGATGAGCGGCTTTGATCTGACCCTGACATGGCTGCCACAAAAGTGTAAAACGCATTGTAGATGCAACTACAAGAAAATATATACTGTTGTAGCATTACCCCCTTAGCAGCCGCTGGTTGTTTTGAGATCGGCGTATTAAGTTACCTTTAATCGTCGTCTAGGGTGATTGTAGTGAGTAGAGCAGTAAACGAATGTCCAATCAGCAAGTAAGGTTTTCTCTGCCCAACACGACCAACATCAACTTGAGGTAGATAGGAAAAGGTTGATGAAGTAAGAGAACTTTGCAGTATCAGGCCTGGATAGAAGAAAAGCAATCCTGCTCTCAGTACTAGTAGATACAGTTCGTCGCCACTCTAGCCAGAGTGGGTGAAGTGCCCCCGGACAGACTCCTGCTACGAGCCTGGCTGCCGAAGTGTCGCTTTTAAGGTTGCTGGGAAGGACAGGCCTCTGCCACAGGCCTGGCTCTGATTTTTGAATACGATGCCAGATGAGGCCTCTGCCACAGGCTCAATGCTGACAATGGTGAACAGCAGAGCAGATCCTCCCAGTCTTTCTCTTTGGGGTCACCGACTGACAGTACTGAGGTTATCTGTCAGTGTTCGGTCACCCAGATCCCCGATGGTTCGTTCAAGCTTCTCAGACAACCTGTCTCTGGGTTCTCCTTGAGCCGACCCCCCACCGCACAGCACGTAGCTTGGGATCTTTCAGTAAAGTTGAGGACCTAGTAAGTCACTGGGGTCCCTGGTAGCATCAGTCGCTCCAGGCCATGAGGGCCCAGAGTCAGGAACTCCGTGTTGCGCGCGACCCCAGGCCATGTAGGCTATAGTGGTGGGGCCCACGATGTGCGCACACCCTAAAGGTGGGTGCCGCACCCGGAACAGGAACCCGCGAAGAACCCAGAACAACGGCGTCTGCCACAGATATACCCTCCCCCAGCATGCCCCGCGAGGGAAAACTCCTCTAATTGGCTGCTGGGGAAAAGTGGCTCTGCCAGAACCCCTCTAGTGCCAGCTGTCGCCCAAGGATGGGATCCCTGGAGCGCAGACTGACCCACAGGACAGTTCAGGAATGACAGCAGCCCAAATTTAGCACAATTAGGAATGAGAGCAACTTATCTCTCTCATTCCCCCACTAACTTTAGCGTAGTGCCCATACTGAAAGTAGGGGGGCGCTACATAGTATATATTTTTAACAGACAATTTTTTTGTTTTGGATAGAGCTTGAAAGAGTCCCTTAATCCCCTAAATACATTCTTGCCAAGGAGTAGAAAGTACAGTATGTATTGATATGCTGGAAGGCTCTGGATGGGGCTGGGTGTTCTGGAGGGGGTTAAGTTAGGACACCAGCAGACTTGGTGGCCCTTTAGGAGATGCAGTTGCTGGAAGGGGCTGGGATCTCACTAGGAGAAAAGAAACTAGGGAAAATAAAAGTAGAGGGAAAGTAGGAGGAGAAAAGGCAAAGTAAATCAGGAGGACAGGTGCCGGACCAGGGGATCACACACTCTTGCTGCTATCTTTAAAGCGGGAGTTCACCCGAATTTTTTTTTTTTAACATTAGATTGAGGCTCATTTTGTCAAGGGGAATCAGGTAGTTTTTTTAAAAACGAAGCAGTACTTACCGTTTTAGAGAGCGATCTTCTCCGCCGCTTCCGGGTATGGTCTTCGGGACTGGCGTTCCTATTTCATTGACAGTCTTCCGACAGGCTTCCGACGGTCGCATACATCGCGTCACGAGTAGCCGAAAGAAGCTGAACGTCGGTGCGGCTCTATACGGTGCATGCGCACCGACGTTCGGCTACTTTCGGAAAATCGTGACACGATAGATGCGACCGTCGGAAGCCTGTCGGAAAATTGTCAATCAAATAGGAACGCCCAGTCCCGCAGCCCATACCCGGAAGCGGCGGAGAAGATCGTTCTCTAAAACGGTAAGTACAGCTTTGATTTTAAAAAAACTACCCGATTCCCCTAGACAAAATGAGCATGAATCTAATGTTAAAAATTAACATTTCCGGGTGAACCTCCACTTTAATGAGATTGCTCAAAAAATAAAGCATGCCAGAATACCATTTTTAATGTCAAATTGTCAATTGAAATGCATAAATCTGCCTACAGCAGAAAAGTAGACTTTGCTCTTGTGTGGGATCTGAAGAGGTTAAGCCAAAAATTGTTTCTGGACGGTATTCTCTGGACGCAGCACGCTCAATTTCTTATTAATTGCAAACCGACCCTTAATTGTGACATCACGACAGCGAAAACACCTCCTGGATTCCGGAGAGATCTAATCTCTTTGGGGGTTAATTGAAAAGAATGATCTGTGAAATGAAATGAAGTTTTCAGTTTTCGCACAAAGAGATTAGTAATGTGCCACTTTACCAGACAGCAATCATTCCAATAAAAATCTCATTAAGAAGAGATGAAGATTAAATTATCGGTTTATTAAGTGTTTACAGAGGAAGGATAATTATCTCATAAACAAATATTTAGTGGAACCAAATCTGTTCTGAAACAAGTTCTGTAAAAACTTGGACTGCTTTGGTAGATAAAAGTTGCCACCAACACAAAAGTAGTGAATGTGACTTTCAGCAAACATTCTCTGGAGGAGAAAATGGATACACTGGGTTCTGTCACATGATTGGTTGCCCCTTCGGCTCAATCAGCTGTGGCCTTCATGTACACAAAGGGGCGGGGGGTGCTAGTGACATCATTAACCCAGCATGGCTATGTTTCCATATTTGGTCAATGTCATTGAGATACAGTCATGTGACAGATTCATAAAGGTTCTGCCGAACTGGGCTTGGACCAAGTTTGCACCGAACCAAGCTGTCAATAACTGTCAAAGCACATGAACCTGCAGGGATGGACTGGGACAAAAATTTGGCCCTGGACTTCATCCAGACTGGCCCACTTTGACAGGTCAAACGGGACGAACGGCGGCCACACACAGCTGTGACATAAGCTTCCTCGGCACTCGTTATCTGGTCTTTCCTTCCCAGGGGAACGAGTGCCAGGGGAACGAGTGCCAAAGAAGCTTATGTCACGGCTGTGTGTGGCCGCCGTCCTTCCGGATCATATGATGAGCTTCTCAGTGTGACTCCCGAGGAACATGTCTGTGTTCAGTCATGCTGAAGTTAACTAGCCAGAGAGAGGAGGTGAGCGCTGCGGGGAGGGAGAGGAGGTGAGCGCTGCGGGGAGGGAGAGGAGCGCTGCGGGGAGGGAGAGGAGGTGAACGCTGTGGGGAGGGAGAAGAGGTGAACGCTGCGGAGAGGGAGAGGAGGTGAACGCTGCGGGGAGGGAGAGGAGGTGAACACTGCGGGGAGGGAGAGGAGGTGAACGCTGCGGGGAGGGAGAGGAGTTGAACGCTGCGGGGAGGGAGAGGAGTTGAACGCTGCGGGGAGGGAGAGGAGTTGAACGCTGCGGGGAGGGAGAGGAGTTGAACGCTGCGGGGAGGGAGAGGAGTTGAACGCTGCGGGGAGGGAGAGGATGTGAACGCTGCGGGGAGGGAGAGGAGGTGAACGCTGCGGGGAGGGAGAGGAGGTGAACGCTGCGGGGAGGGAGAGGAGGTGAACGCTGCGGGGAGGGAGAGTAGTTGAACGCTGCGGGGAGGGAGAGTAGTTGAACGCTGCGGGGAGGGAGAGTAGTTGAACGCTGCGGGGAGGGAGAGTAGGTAAACGCTGCGGGGAGGGAGAGGAGGTGAACGCTGCGGGGAGGGAGAGGAGGTGAACGCTGCGGGGAGGGAGAGGAGGTGAACGCTGCGGGGAGGGAGAGGAGGTGAACGCTGCGGGGAGGGAGAGTAGGTGAACGCTGCGGCGAGGGAGAGGAGGTGAGTGCTGCGGAGAGGGAGAGCCAGAGGAGCGGAGGGGCGCGGTGGTCCGCTGTCACTGAAGCCGGCCCACTGAGCCATCGGCCCACCGGGAAACTCCCTGTGGACCTGGAAGATTCTCTCCTGCAGTGAATGTTTGCTGAATGTTGGATTCACTGCTAGATTAATTTGCCCCAAACCCGGTCCCATTTTTTGACACTTTTTTAGCACATCATGGTGCGTGTTCACGGTATTCAGGCAGCCCATTTAAAAGAAAAGGCTGGCAATGCACCAAAACATCCATAATAATGGCTATGCACCAATTTTGGCAGCACAGTGCACCACAATGCATAGTAGTGTATTAATACCATGTGTGTTGTAGTGCATTGCAACATGTGCATTAGAGATGCATTGCCCTAGCATGTTGAGGTGGCTTTCAAAGGGAATGGCACTGCAAAGCACTATCACATGTAGCATGTATTAATATGCTTTGCAGAAGTATGCATTATTGCATCACATCAAGAGATGTGAATTGGCCCTAAAAGGGAGCCATAGCTGGCCAAATGGTGATGGAACTCGAAGTCGGAGGTTAAAGTGATTGTAATGCTTTGGGTTTTAATTTTTTTTTCTATTGAAGTAACAAACATGTCATGCTTACCTGCTCCGTGTAATGGTTTTGTACAGAGCAGTCCCGATCCTCCTCTTCTGGCTCCTCCCCCCCTGGAGTGCCCCCATAGTAAGTCACTCCCGTGACATTAGATGGTACTTGATAGCGTTAGACTTCTGTTCTCTTCTCCATTCCCACACTGAGGAAATCACAAGACAGGACTCAGTCCAAACTTGGCATGCTCCAACAGCGTATCCACTCTGGTGCTATGTGCCGTGCCCTATATGGACTAGTCAAAGGCGGCGTGTTTTACATTGCCGGCATGGGCAGTGTAGGCAGGTCCCGGGCCCGCTGGTGCTGCCTACGTTGACGCATTTCACATGTAATCACATGCTTCGTCAGGACGCCATGTATGTGTATTTGCGGTACTGAGCCCGGTTGTGTGTGATTTTTGCGATAACGTCGTCCATGTATTTTTGAAGAGATTGGTCATTTGGAGGGCTGTTGGTCAATTGGCTGACAGTCTGTTATTGTATCTTTGTAAATTAATAAATAAAGTTTTTTTTAATTTTTGTAATATTACCACAGTTGGTCCTCATTTGCAACGACTTGTTTGAGGGATCTCCTTTTGACCCTCGATTTTGTATATAGTTGCATTTGTTGTGGGACCCCATCCCATTGGGTGATACGGTTGCTTGTTCCACGTTATGTAGTAGTCTTCGTCTCGATCACAAGTTCTTAGTGTGAACTTTGACTCTGTTATTTTATTCATTATTTAGGTATGTATTTAGGGAGGGCTTCATGCAGAAGGTCTTTTATTTTCATTATTAGAATGTAAGAAGGTAAAAAACATTCTGCCTTTACAACCACTATAAAGCATATCTATAAAGAAATATAATATATTGCAGTTTAACAAATGTTGGCTGTGGTAGCTGCATTTGTTTTATTTATGGCTTTTTTTCATTTCTTTTCACCTGGTGGCAATAACACACTTCCTTTTCCAAGCTCACTCTATCCTCTGTCTCTATGGAGGAGAAGCTTTGACACCCTAGGACAAGAAATGTGTTAGGACCACTACAGAAAATCTAAAAAAACAATATACAATACATACATATAAAACAATATACCAGTATACAATGTTTATGAATATATTACTTAAAAAAAAAAAGATAAAAATATATATACAATGTATAACGATATATGAAAAATAAATTAAAAATGTATAAACGTAAAAAAAAAAAAAGATAAAAATATATATGCAATGTATAACAATATATAAAAAATAAATTAAAAATGTATAAACGTATAAAAAAAAAAACATAGCATTGACCTTAAACTGTTATATTTTTCCTTTTTAACAGGTACGCCTGAAAAAAAAAACACACAGCTTAGATCTGATTGGTTGCTCTGAAAAATGCAGACACCGATTTGCCAAGACAGTATGATGAATGCTTCTAGGACACTTCAGCCGGGATGGTATACGTCTGTATGTTCGAAAAAGAGAAACACACATAGGAGAGATATTGGCGCTGCAAACCCCGGTATATATGATAAAAGGACATTTTCCCCAGTGGGGCGTTGGACAGCAATATAAACGTGATCGAAGAATTGTTTGTTAAATAATAGTATAAAACATATTTATTTGAGAGTTGTCAAATGTCACAATTAATTACAATAGATAAAACATGTGAAACGGTCTGGCCAGATAAAATCCTGCACAATCCAATATTGCCATACATGCAAAATGTAGAACAAGAGTACCATACATGCAAAATGTGAAACAAGATTGCATAGCATATGTAGGTAGGTATATATCCCCGACGCGTTTCGACCATAGGGTGGTCATCTTCAGGGGGATCGTTGACTCGAAGAGACATATACAATTATTTCAAGTATTCAAAACATATGATCATACATCACAGTGCAAATATGGCATGGCGATATGGTTACGTCTGTATGTCCTGCCGCAATTTCATATTCAGGACATCGTCTTCATTATACGGCATGCAGTGCGGCGCGGCCTACCTGACACACATACCCTGACCTGTGTGTGTGTGTGTCAGTACATACACACACTGACGTGTAAGTCAGTGTGTGTATGTATGTCAGTTACACATTCCATGAGATCAGCATGTAAGGAAGCTCTTAGGGACACTAGCATGACCTACATACAATAAAATTACCTACATACAGTAAAATAACCTACATACACAAACATGACCTATGTGTGACCTACATGCAGAAGACATGACCTACAGGCACTAACATGACCTACATGCAGTAACGTGACCTACATGCACAGACATGACCTACATGCACAGACATGACCTACATGCACAATCACTGACCCCCATGCTAATATCTCATATTCTGTCAAGGTGGGGGGAGTCACCATTGCACAGAGTGGCAAGACATACTTTAGTACCGGCTTTGGATAACGGGGATTTGACATTTGCTGACATGGTTAATTAAATTACTGACCTACCTCAGCACTGTCAGCAGCTGGCTGGGGTGTGGGGTGCGCGGCGCCAGCGTGTCCAATGTGCCTGTCAGAGAGATGCATGCAGCCATTTGCCAGAGGAGGTTTAGGAGCCGAGGAAGAGAGCGCCAAACCTAGCGCCGAGCAGGGAGCTCAGCAGGGATGTGGCATGGTGCGGCGGGGCGGCATTGTAATTCCCGCCTTCTGAGCTTGCAGCACCTATGATGGACGTCAGATGTCCCGCGGTCCCGGGATTGGAGCAGTGGGACGCTCATCATAGGCGCTGCAGGCTCCAGAAGGCGGTACCCGCAATGTCTCTCGGCCACACTCGGCGGCGCTCGGCGACTTCATACACAGAATTGTCAGCAATCGGGGCTATGTAATTAAATACAGCATACATGAGACTCGGGGCTTTTCGGGCACCCATTCGGGGCTCCAGCCTCCCCAGCCCACCCCTAATGACGCCCATGGTACAAGCGCACCTGCAACTGGGATCCAATTATTTGGATGCACTTCCCTTGGGTCACTTTGGGTATTTTTATTCTAATTGTGAATGTAGATGGCAACATATAAAAATGTTATTATTTTTTTGGGGGGGTGCGGGGGATTGCTGCTCGCTCCCTATACATGGGCAGGTGGATTGATTACAGCTAAAATTTCACTCACACTGAACTCCTAATTTTGCCCACTATTAAGCTGCTAGAAAAAAAGGTCTACTCCTTCCTCTTTTTTTATATATAGAGTGTGGTTTGTTTTTTTTAAGTGTGTATTTAAAAAATATTTTATTAATAATTAGAGCGTGTGTGATTTTTTTTGGGTGTATTTAATGTGGACTAGACATGTGCGATTCGGTCCGTAACGAATGGATTTCCGTACACATTTGTTAGTATTTGTACATTTGGATCAATTCAAACATCCGAATAGCTGAAAGAACCAAAATATGAAAATTATGAATAAGCAAAATAACGAACATGTGAAAATACGAACTTGCGAATGGAAAAACTTACGAAAATACGAAACTGTGAGAGAACGAAAATGACGTCTATTAGAAATTATTTGCATTGCGTATTTTCAATCCTTTGTCTGTTCGTAATTTCGTATGTTCGTATTTCATTTGTGTGTTCGTAATTTCGTATGTTCGTATTTCATTTGTGTGTTCGTAATTTCGTATGTTCGTATTTCATTTGTGTGTTCGTAATTTCGTATGTTCGTATTTCATTTGTGTGTTCGTAATTTCGTGTGACAACTGTTTTACTGCCAAAGGGGTTCATCATCTTGTTCAGCCAATCTTGTGAACTAGTGACCCCGGTCAGACTGCAGAGCCAGATTCTTGACCTCCACTGCAGTGACAACACAACCTGGTCCAGAACCAGAAGGGTCGGAACTATCTTTGTTGAGGCATCACCCAGGGTCACCATCTATTTCCTGGACTGAGATGTTGGCTCAGAGATTACACAATCATGTCAATTCTGGTGCCTGGAGCCGGAACGGGGACGGGGGGCAGAAGGGGGAAATTCCACGGGTGCTGTGCTGAAGTGGGGGATGCTGGGCACCCCATGCACCTAGCTAATGCATGTGCTTTTGTGCCAGTCCGCCTGCACAAACACACATGGTAACAAAGTATTTTGGTGCGGCACATTTTTTTTAAAAGAGGGCCATGCACTACTTTTGTGTTTAGGGAAGCCCATTGAAATGAATGGGCTCCCTTTAATACGACACCTGCAGAGATGTGAATGGAGCCTTAGGGCTAGTTGACTACTTTACACTTGCAGTAGCCCTCTGAAGAGCAATTCACTTTGGATTGTGTTTCAGAGGGCATTTGACAGGCAGCGAGGAGGCACTTCGCCTTTTTTTAACCCCTAAAATTCTGCTCCAATGTACCAAAATCTCATGCAATGCAGGAGGTTGAGGGGCTGTTGCAGGAAACTTTCCCGATGTGCATTGCGGCAAATGACGTCGCAAGGACGTCATTTGCTTCAAAGTGAACGTGAATGGCGTCCAGCGCCATTCACGAATCACTTACGCAAACGACGTAAATTTGAAATTTCACGACGCGGGAACGACGGGTATACGTAACATTGGCTGCCCCTGCTAATAGCAGGGGCAGCCTTACGCGAAAAACGCCGTACGGAAACGACGTAAACTGCGTACGCAGGGCTCGCGTAACGTTAGCATACTATACGCTGAGCACAACGGGAACGCCACCTAGCGGCCATCGCAAGAATGCAGCCTAAGATATGCAGGCATAAGAGCCTTATGCCGCGCATATCTTAGGCTGCAGTCGGCGTAACAAGGTTCCTGAATCAGGGGCATTCATTACGCCGGGGCAAGTAAGCAATTGCGCCTGTGTAACTATGGTTACACAGGCGCAATTGCTTCTTGAATCCAGGCCTCTGAGTGCAGCTCAAGGAGGGCTTTTTAATAACAGAAGGTGGAGATGCATTGCAAAAATAAAATGATACTGATATAATATTTTATATTGTAACAAGTCAGGAAATTATTTATACAGACTTATAATTTTACTGAAATGGAACTGAAGTAATTAATAGTCTTAGCACCTCCGACAGCAACAGTCTCTCCCTAATAGGTCAAGCTTGGCTGGAAGACTAGTGAGAATGAAATGAAATGACTGTACATACCCAAAATGACATAAGCCCACCAGTTAAAAAAAAAAAAAGTGTTAAAGCTTAAGACAGTGCGGCTTATTAAAAGCTGAATAGTGCTCAGGAAATTAGACAAACCTAAAAAAAAGCCAAAGGTGCTAATTAGAATCTGCCTGCACTATGAAGGGTAATTGTCAGAGGCTGCAGGTTTGTGGACTTCTTCGAGACATTAGGACTATTGTGCCACCAGGAACTAATAACGCTAAATAGTATTATAAGCCACAGTCAGTAAAGTTGCAGTCACATAACTTAACCGTAGTAAAGTAAGTCCTGTGTCCTGTAGGCTGGTGATCCCTGAAGACTCTTTTCCCAATGATGCCCGGTCTTCTTCACAGTGCTGAACTTGCAACACTGAGCAGTGGCGGTTGGTGCTCAAATTCTTTTGGGGGGCGCAAACAAACTAAAAAATTCTGAACCCCCCCCCCGTCAAACGCAGCCACTGTGCCATCAAATGCAGCCACTGTGCATAATTAAATGCAGCAACTGTGCCCAATTAAACACAGCCACTGTGCCCAATTAAACACAGCCACTGTGCCCAATTAAACGCTGCCACTGTGCCCAATTAAACACAGCCACTGTGCCCAATTAAACAAAGCCACTGTGCCCAATTAAACACAGCCACTGTGCCCAATTAAACACAGCCACTGTGCCCAATTAAACGCTGCCACTGTGCCCAATTAAACACAGCCACTGTGCCCAATTAAACACAGCCACTGTGCCCAATTAAACAAAGCCACTGTGCCCAATTAAACACAGCCACTGTGCCCAATTAAATAAGCCACTGTGCCCAATTAAACACAGCCACTGTGCCCAATTAAACGCAGCCACTGTGCCCAATTAAACGCTGCCACTGTGCCCCATCAAACACTACCAGTGTGCCATCAAACACTCCCATTGCCCATCAAATGCTGCCACTGTGCCATCAAATGCTCCCATCCAATGCTGCCACTGTGCCCCCGCCCGCCATCTACCCGAGAACTTACCCTGTCTCGGTAGGGCAGCGGGCTACAACGGCGAGCGGTGTCCTCCATGCTTCTCCATGTCCTCGATGTCTTCTCATGCCCACTCCTCCCGTCCTCTCCTATGATTGGATGCCTGATAGGCGTCCATCACAGCGTCTGTCATTTCAGCCAATCAGGTGACGGGTAACATATCCAAGCACCTGATTGGTGGAGAGGCGGTTCAGTGTTAGGAAAGTGAATGTTTATTCTCTTTTCTAACACAGCTGGGTGAACTGCAGGGGACAAGCATGGCGCTCGCTGTTTACCTTTTTTGACGCCTATTAGAGCCTACGACTCTAATCAGGTGCTTCAAAAACACCCCCGCCACTGAAAATGGGCCGGGCACCTGAATAGGGGTGGCAGAAGCAGCCATAGATAGATTCATGCTACGCATGAATCTATCTATTGGTGACAGAGGGGGTGGCTGGAGAGAGGGGGTGACGCCCCGTGCGCCCTTATGGTGGCTCCGCCACTGACAGTGAGCGTAAAATCTTCAGGACAAACATTGCAGTACATTGAAGAATGTGCCAACAAATGCTTGCCCCTTTCTGTCCTCTCCTCCATTGGTGAAAGTCCTTGCTTTGTTTTCACAGAATCCTCATAGCAGTGTGAAGAGGACCGGGCATCACTGGAGAGAAGATTTCCACAGGAACCATCAGCCTACAGGACGTGAGACATTCTTTATTAGAGGAAAGTTATGTGACTGCAGCTGTAGATAAAAAACATTTTTCACTAAACGTCAGCTTTAAATTTAGGGCTCATTCATACCAGCGTGTGTTAAAGTGGAGGTTCACCCTATAAAACATTTCCAACACTAAATCCAGCCCAGTCCTGCATATAAAATGACACTGACCTTTTTTTTTTCTTTGTCGTAGATAGCGTTAAGTCGTGGAATTCACCGCGGCTTCCGGGTAGGGAATCCCGCGGGGGTGGGCGTTCCTATTGTCATGCCAATTGATTGACATGCTAAACGATAGCGAACACAGTGCGTCACGACTTACCGAAAGAAGCTCGGGTCGGCCCGGCTCTATTCCGGGCCGGTGCGCAGGCGCCGAATAGAGCAACTGCGGAGAAGTTATTAGGAGGAAGTTAGATTTATCTGTATTATATACAGATAGGGGACCTTTTTATTCACTATTGTTTTGTAAATTTTTTTATTTTTTTTTCCTTTTTTAAGTACTAATACATTTTTGTATAAAAAATGTTAAGACATTGTCCGTATATTCCTGGGCATTGTCGAGCCTTTTCCGAGTCCAGCCGAGCTGTCCCGAGGCTCTCCGGCGCCCCCCCCCACCTCTGGCCACATGCGGTATTGCATGCCATAGAAGTCAATGCGGAAAAAAAATATTTTTGTTTCCATTGACTTCTATGGGGAAACTCGCATTGATATGCGAGTGCTTTGGATTACGAGCATTCTCCTGGAACTGATTATGCTCGTAATCCAAGGTTTCACTGTTTATTGACATCTGAAGCAGTTCACTTTAAAAGCAGGGTGTTCATAAAATTGTCCGACCACACACAGGTTTAAACTATCTACTGAACAGATTTTGGAGAGAACCTATTTCACATTCTCTGCTCTTACTGTGAAGAAGCCTTTCTGTATGTGGAGGTTAATCCTCTTTCCCTCTAGATGAGGGCTGTTGCAGTTAAATGGTTAATAATGCCAAATACAAATCAGGAGACACAGGATCACAAGGGGTCACTGGAGACACATAAGCACAAGAGGTCACTGGAGACACAGGAGAACAAGGGGTCACTGGAGACACAGAAGCACAAAGGGTCACTGGAGACACAGGAGAACAAGGGGTCACTGGAGACACAGGAGAGCACAGTGGTCACTGGAGACACAGGAGAACAAGGGGTCACTGGAGACACAGGAGAGCACAGTGGTCACTGGAGACACAGGAGAACAAGGGGTCACTGGAGACACAGGAGAACAAGGGGTCACTGGAGACACAGGAGAACAAGGGGTCACTGGAGACACAGGAGAGCACAGTGGTCACTGGAGACACAGGAGAACAAGGGGTCACTGGAGACACAGGAGAGCACAGTGGTCACTGGAGACACAGGAGAACAAGGGGTCACTGGAGACACAGGAGAACAAGGGGTCACTGGAGACACAGGAGAACAAGGGGTCACTGGAGACACAGGAGAGCACAGTGGTCACTGGAGACACAGGAGAACAAGGGGTCACTGGTGACACAGGAGCACAAAGAGGTCACTGGAGACACAGGAGAACAAGGGGTCACTGGAGACACAGGAGAACAAGGGGTCACTGGAGCAGGGGGTCTCTGAAGCAGTTCACTTTAAAAGCAGGGTGTTCATAAAATTGTCCGACCACACACAGGTTTAAACTATCTACTGAACAGATTTTGGAGAGAATCTATTTCACATTCACTGCTCTTACTGTAAAGAAGCCTTTCTGTATGTGGAGGTTAATCCTCTTCCCCTCTAGATGAGGGCTGTTGCAGTTAAATGGTTAATAACGCCAAATACAAATCAGAGTTCAGAAAACCATCATTTTAATGGAAATCTCTTTTTTTAAGGAGGCGAGTGCCAAGATACCGACACCTAACCGCGTTTTGCTGCAAGCCAGAAAACACTGACGGCGAAGGCGAAGGAGGTTTATAACGGGAAAACAATGCAACGCACAGAAATAAAAGCTGACAATGAACTGGAGAAAGGCGCATAAGCTGCGTCTAATGAGATTTGGGGGTCATAATGTTCTGATAATTGTCCTATGGTGCGCACTGCGTTGCTCCGGAGATCGCTGTAGATGTAGATTTTGTTCCATCATTTTGCCTCTCCTACTATCTCTCCCATTTATCAATAAAATATATTTGTTTAATCAGTGAATCTCGTTTACTGCGTACTGTGTCCTTAGTCACTGATGTGTTTATTGAGTTTTGTATAAAGGACGGAGGCTGCGAAATGTATCTCAGGAAAAACAAACGTCAGACTTACTGGAAGAGGGTCTCAGTATAATGTCAATGGATGCTGTAAATAGAAATAAAACGTAATATGATTTAATAGTAACCTTTTCGTTGCAATACTTAAAGTGGATAGAAACTGTGTATCATAAAACTCAGGGCTGCTGATCTCCTGCAGTCTCTTTGCAATCACATAAACTCCAGTGATGGCTGCATGGCATTTCTCAGGGAGGGTTTAATGGACCATACCTGCTTAATGTGTGTTAAAATGACCATTTGTAGTCTCCTACAAATGTGACAATTTAAGAGCAGGAATAGAGCACTGTCAGTGTCACCCTATAACAGGAGTCACTGGTGATACAGAAGCACAGGGGTCACTGGAGACACACAAAAGTGCAGGTTTTAATAAAGAAGCTGGGGTCGCTGGAGACACTTGGGTCACTGGAGACACAGGAGCACAAGGGGTCACTGGAGACACAGGAGCACAAGGGGTCACTGGAGACACAGGAGCACAAGGGGTCACTGGAGACACAGGAGCACAAGGGGGTCAATGGAGACACAGGAGCACAAGGGGTCACTGGAGACACAGGAGCACAAGGGGTCACTGGAGACACAGGAGCACAAGGGGGTCAATGGAGACACAGGAGCACAAGAGCACAAGGGGTCACTGGAGACACAGGAGCACAAGGGGGTCATTGGAGACACAGGAGCACAAGGGGTCACTGGAGACACAGGAGCACAGGGGGTCACTGGAGATACAGAAGCACAAGGGGTCACTGGAGACACAGGAGCACAAGGGGTCACTGGAGACACAGAAGCACAAGGGGTCACTGGAGACACAGAAGCACAAGGGGTCACTGGAGACACAGGAGCTCAAGGGGTCACTGGAGACACAGGAGCACAAGGGGGTCATTGGAGACACAGGAGCACAAGGGGTCACTGGAGACACAGAAGCACAAGGGGTCACTGGAGACACAGAAGCACAAGGGGTCACTGGAGAGACAGGAGCACAAGGGGTCATTGAAGACACAGGAGTCACTAGAGACACAGGAACACAAGGGGTCACTGGAGACACAAGAGTCACTGGAGACACAGGTGTCACTGAGGATGCTAGAGACACAAGAGCACAAGCGGTCACTTAAGATACAGGGGTCACTGGAGACACAGGAGCACAAGGGTTCACTGGAGACACAGAAGCACAAGGGGTCACTGGAGACACAGAAGCACAAGGGGTCACTGGAGACACAGGAGCACAAGGGGTCACTAAGGATGCTAGAGACACAAGAGCACAAGCGGTCACTTAAGATACAGGGGTCACTGGAGACACAGGAGCACAAGAGGTCACTGGAGACACAGGAGCACAAGGGGTCACTGGAGACACAGAAGCACAAGAGGTCACTGGAGACACAAGAGCACAAGCGGTCACTTAAGATACAGGGGTCACTGGAGACACAAGAGCACAAGCGGTCACTTAAGATACAGGGGTCACTGGAGACACAAGAGCACAGGAGCACCAGAGGTCACTGGAGACACGGGCACAAGGGGTCACTGGAGACACAGGAGTTACCGCCATTACAAGTATAGTGTCTGTACGGATCAGTAATAGTTTAGAGTCCCCAAAAATGCAGTTTGTTTTTTCCCAAAGACATGTAGCAGAATACATTTTGGTCTGATTTTCTGAAGAAATTTGATTTTAATGGATATGTTTTATAGGCTCCTGCCTGAGATGTGAATTCCGGTCCTGGAGAAAGAGAGGTGGGGGGAGGGGACAAAGAAAAATGGAGAGAAAGAAGAAGGGATAGAAGGAACAAGAAAGATGGATAGGGAGAGAGAGAAAAGGGGAAGAAAGGAGAACAGAGAGCAAACAGTAGGGTAAAAAATATTTGAAATATTTTATTGGGGGGGGGGGGGGGGGGGGACAAATAATAGCTCAATTTGTGTGAAAAAAATGTATATAAATTTAATTTAGTTCAGAGTTCAGAGTTGCATGACCGCGCAATTGTCAGTTAAAATAGCGCAGTGCTGAACAGGAAAAAATGGCCTGGTCCAACCTTTCCGAGGTCAAGTGATAAACTTTTACAGGAATCTAGTGATCAGGTTTACAGGTTTACATCGACTTTAAAACTACAGCAGAGTAAACCTCATGTCATTTTTAGGGCTCCCCATGAAAGGAGCCGTGTGTACCCCTCCCCCCCCTCTGTACAATATCTTGTTATTGTATCTGTGTGCAGGGCCGCCATCAGGAATTATGGGGCCCCTTACACAGCTTCAGGCATGGGCCCTCCTGGAGCAGAGAACCGGGGGGGGGGGGGGGTGCTGCTGCCTGAAATTGAGAAGGGGGGGGGGCTGCCGCGAATTGAGAAAAAAAGAAGAAATAAAGATAAATATATATAAAAAAAGGGGGGTAGCCATCCGGGGCCCTGGGGATCTCTGGGCCCTTTAATAAAAAGAATAAATGAAATAAAAAATATATCTATATATTTTTTTTAAAGTGGGTTGCCATCTGGGGCCCTGGGGACCTCTGGGCCCTTTAATAAAAAAAAATATATATATATATACACAAATTATTATTATTTTTTTTATAAAAAGAAATTACAAAAAAGGGGGGTTGCCATCCGGGACCTCTGGGCCCTTTAATAAAAAAAAATAAAATAAACCTCTGGGCCCTTTAATAAAAAAATATATATAAAAAAAATCAAATAAACATTTATAAAAAATAAAAAAAAGGGGGTTGCCATCCAGGGCCCTTTAATAATAATAAAAAAATATATATATATATATATATATATATATATATATATATATATATATATATATATATATATATATATATATATATATATATATATAAAAACAAAAATAAAAAAATAAACATTTATATAAAAAAAGGGGGGGGGGGGGTTTGCCACATGGGGACCTCTGAGCCCTTTAATAATTTAAAAAATATATATATATATATGTATGTGTGTGTGTGTATATATATATATATATATGTATGTGTGTATATATATATATATATATATATATATATATATATATATATATATATATATATAAAAAGAAATAAAAAAAAGAAATAAAATAAAATGTTTTAGAAAAAAAAGGTGGGTTGCCATCCGGGGCCCTGGGGACCTCTGGGCCCTTTAATAATAATTATATATAAATAATAATTATAAATACAAAAATATAGAAAAAAAGGTGGGTTGCCATCCGGGGCCCTGGGGACCTCTGGGCCCTTTAATAATAATTATATATAAATAATAATTATAAATACAAAAATATAGAAAAAAAGGGGGGTTGCCATCTGGGGCCCTTACAGGTGTACTGCCTGTACCCCCCTGATGGCGGCCCTGTCTGTGTGCTCTGGACGGGGTACAGGAGCTCAGTACAAAGTTGTGGATTCCATGGGATGGTCATGGAGCGAATTCCTCCTGATTTGGCGCAGAACTCTGTAGCGTTGGATCATTTCTTCCCATGGTTACTCTTCTGAATTATAGGAATTATTGCCGTCAGTTCTGAGAAGCTCCGGCTCTGTAGTCTCCTCTTTGATAAGATCTTCTCCTTTCATCCAGCCTGCCAGGAACTCGCCCTTTTGTTACTTTGAATTCCCGAAATTCTGAAACTAAAACCCCCTCTGATCTAGGAGGACCAACACTGTCCCATGTAGATACATTCTAATTCACTACAGGATAGCCATTCACTCAGACCTAGCATCAGATATACACTCATTTTACCAAAAGTATTGGGACGCCGGCCTTTACACGCACATGGGCTTTAATGGCATCCCAGTCTTAGTCCGTAGGGCTCAATATTGAGTTGGCCCCCCTTTGCAGCTATAACAGCTTCAACTCTTCTGGGAAGGCTGTCCACAAGGTTTAGGAGTGTGTCCATGGGAATGTTTGACCATTCTTCCAGAAGCGCATTTGTGAGGTCAGGCACTGATGTGGATGAGAAGGCTTGGCTCACAGTCTCTGTTGCTAAGATACGACCAGCGTAAGTCTCCTACGCCGTCGGATCTTAACTGCATATTTACGCTGGCCGCTAGGGGCGTGTACGCTGATTTACGCCTAGAATATGTAAATCAGCTAGATACGCCTATTCACGAACGTACGCCCGGCCGTCGCAGTACAGATACGCCGTTTGCGTAAGGCTTTTTCCGGTGTAAAGTTACCCCTGCTATATGAGGCGCAGCCAATGTTAAGTATGGACATCGAGCCAGTGTCAAATTTTCCGTCGATTACGTCGTTTGTGTAAGTCGTTCGCGAATAGGGCTGGGCATAATTTACGTTCACGTCGAAAGCATTGGCTTTTTGCGGGTTAATTTGGAGCATGCGCACTGGGTTACTTTCACGGACGGCGCATGCGCCGTTCATAAAAAGCGTCATTTACGTGGGGTCACGATGATTTTGCATACAACACGCCCACATCTTAGAGATTTAAATTAGGCGGGCTTACGCCGGCCAATTTACGCTACGCCGCCGCAACTTTGCTTTGTGAATACTGCACTTGCCTGTCAAAGTTTCCTTGATCAGGCATCATTCATCGTCATGATCTAATTCCTAAACTGAGATGCTGGCTCATAGATGACACAACCAAATCCGATCTGCAGACAGATGGAGAAATATATATATACAGGCCCAGATTCTCAAAGGGCTTACGACGGCGCAGCGCAATGTACGCCGTCGTAAGTCCTAATCTGGGCCGTCGTATCTATGCGACTGATTCTTAGAATCAGTTACGCATAGATATCCATTAGATCCGACAGGCGTAAGGCTCTTACGCTGTCGGATCTTGAATGCAATTTTTTTTCGCCTCCGTCGTTTTCCCCGCCGAGTATGCAAATTAGCTAAATACGCGAATTCCCGAACGTACTTGCGGCCGACGCAGTGAAGTTACGACGTTTACGTTAGTTTTGCGCGGCGTAAAGTTGCCCCTGCTATATGAGGGGCAACCAATGTTAAGTATGGCCGTTGTTCCCGCTTAGAAATTTTTTAATTTACGTCGTTTGCGTAAGGGCTCTTTCACACGGAGCGGATCCGTATTGATCCGCTCCGTTAGCCCGTTTGGCTCAGCGGGGATTCCTTGGTTAATCCCCGATTAGCTGTCGGCGGACAGGGCGGTCCCCGCACACAGTGCAGAGACCGCCCTGTCTCTCCTCCGCTCTCCCCTATGGGGAATCGGATGAATACGGCCGGACGGACGGAAGAAAAATAGGGTTTTCTTCCGCTAACGTCTGCAATCCCATAGGGATACATTACAAGTCCGTAAACGGACTTGTAATAAACGGACCGTTTGTCCGTGCGTGTGAAAGGGCCCTTAGTCGTCCGTGAATGGGGCTGGACGCCATTTACGTTCACGTCGAAACCAATGACGTCCTTGCGACGTCATTTGGAGCAATGCACCCTGGGATTTTTTCGGACGGCACATGCGCAGTACGTTCGGCGCGGGAACGTGCTTAATTTAAATGCTCCACGCCCCCTACCCGGCTAATTTGAATTAGGCGGGCTTGCGGCGGGTGATTTACGCTACGCCGCCGCAACTTTACAGGCAAGTTCTTTGTGAATAAAGCACTTGCCTGTAAAACTTGCGGCAGCGTAACGTAAATCAGATACGTTACGCCCGCACCGTTTTACGCCCATCTACGAGAATCTGGGCCACAATATCCACATTCTGATGCTCGGTTTAAACTTCAACAAGTCGTCTTCACCACATCTAGATGCCTAAATTTATTGCATTGCTGCCACGTGATTGGCTGATTAGCAACCTGTGTTACCAAGCAATTGAACAGGTGTACCTAATAAAGTGGCCGGTGAGTGTACAGTTCGTATTTATTCTGTTTGCCTGCAGATCAGCTTTACATGATTGAATTGAAGGGATTCATTAGCGGCGCTCCCGTCTCCAAAGAACCAGAATAGTAACAGATTTGAATAGTGTTGGCGAATTACACTCTACTGACTGTGAGCTCTTCATGACAGCGGTGACAGCGTCAGATCGCTACTCCGCAGCTGTCACATTAGGACGGGGACGTCGGGGTATTTCCACTCCTCCTTCCTGCTTTTTCTGCTACAACTGCTTCATTAAATAATAGGAGGAAAAAAAATTCCCCCTTCAGTCCTGACATTCCATCGTTATTCGGATACATCGCAAATTCCTCGCAATTAAAATGTCTTCTAGCTCTGGGTTCTGTCCGCGTGCAGAGGAGAGATAACGGGACGTTTTATGGCTGTGACATTTATGTCTCTTTTGTGCTTTCACTCATTAGGGATTACTAAAGAAAAAAATGCTTTTTCATCTGTTTTTTTTTTTAAGCTGTAAAAAAAAATTATAAAATAAAATACAAATATGGATGCCAGTGGCGGCTGGTGCTCAAAAAAAAGAAAATAAAAAAATTGCAGCCTCACTGTGCCCATTAAATGCAGCCACTGTGCCATCAATTGTCACCACTGTGCCATGCCATCAAACGCAGCCACTGTGCCATCAATTGTCACCACTGTGCCATGCCATCAAACGCAGCCACTGTGCCATCAATTGTCACCACTGTGCCATGCCATCAAACGCAGCCACTGTGCCATCAATTATCACCACTGTGCCATGCCATCAAATGCAGTCACTATGCCATCAATTCGCACCACTGTGCCATGCCATCAAACGCAGTCACTGTGCCATGCCATCAAACGCAGCCACTGTGCCATGCCATCAAACGCAGTCACTGTGCCATGCCATCAAACACAGCCACTGTGCCATGCCATCAAACGCAGCCACTGTGCCCCTCAATTGTCGCCACTGTGCCAGTTGTCACCACTGTGCCCTTTAATTGTAGCCACTGTGCCCATTGTTGCCACTGTGCATGTCACTGTGCCCTTTAATTGTTGCCACTGTGCCCATTGTCACCACTGTGCCCATTGGTGCCACTGTGCCCTTTGTCGCCACTGTGCCCATTGATGCCACTGTGCCCTTTGTCGCCTCTGTGCCCATTGTCGCCACTGTGCCCTGTAAAATGCACTTACCTTTCTCCTTCCACGTCCCTCGATGTCTTCTCCCGCCTTGGTGACGCTTCAGCAAATCAGGTTACCGATAATCAGAATCGGTGAACCTGATTGGCTGAGATGGCCGTCAGTCTTATCCAAGGAACGCACCCCCGTACATTCCGAGGATAAGCTTCCGGGAGACAATGCAATGCATGAATGTATGTTATTTCAGTGGCGGTGCGGAGCCACCAGAGGGGGCGGCGCTTCAGCGCCCTCTATAGACGGACCGCCACTGATGGATGCTTTTTTACCTGTTATCCATCCAGTCCTGAGATTTACACAGTTCTGCCACGCAGAACAGCCCTGTCTGGCAGGTTGAGGAGGGCTAGATAGTGGGCAAGTAACACTTATGCCGCGTACACACGATCGGAAATTCCGACAAGAAAACCGTGGATTTTTTTCCGACTGATTCTTGCCTCAAACTTGTGTAGCATACACACGGTCGCACAAAATTCCGACCGTCAAGAACGCGGTGACGTACAACACGAGAAAAATTAAGTTCAATGATTCCGAGCATGCGTGTTTTTTGGTGCGTCGGAATTGCAAACAGACGATCTGAATTTCCTCTTCCTTTCCTCCAATTTTTCTTGGCTGAAATTCCGACAGAAAAATTCAGATGAAGCTTACACAAGGTCGGAATTTCCGACCAAAAGCTCACATCGGACTTTTCTTGTCGGAATGTCCGATCACGTGTATGGGGCATTACAGATGAAGCCACGGGGGATGTGGTGAAACTAGTAGAGGTGGAGCCTGGCGGTGGACTACAATTACTACTACTGAGCGAGACTGTCATGTCATTTTAATCAGGGTGGGTGCAAGGATTTTTGACACCCTAGGCAAAACCTCGAAACGCTCATCAAATGCAGCCTCACCAGCTCCCATCAACGCAGCCTACCAGCGCCCATCACTGCAGCCTATCAGTGCTAATCAAATGCAGCCTACCAGCACCCATAACTGCATCCTACCAGCGCCCATCACTGCAGCCTACCAGCACCCATCAAGGCAGCCTACCAGCGCCCATCAAGGCAGCCTACCAGCACGCATCAAATGCAGCTTCACCAGCGCCCATCAAATGCAGCCTACCAGTGCCCATCAATAAATGTTTGCTTGCTTCCATTCATTCAGAGTCGGGACACAGTCCTCTGCCACCGCTGCGCCTCTGACACTATGTGCGAATGAAGCGGCAGCTGCTTGCTGATGCTGAGACTTTGTCAGAGCCTCTGAGGAAGAAGGTTTATCTTAGAAACGTGCCGTATCAGGCTGCATGCCCTCAACATGGGGGGGTGGGTGCTTTGGGGCAGGGGGGCACTGCAACCCCCACCCCAATGCACCTTGCCCCCAAGTTGATGAGGACAAGGGCCCCTTCCTGACAACCCTGGCTGTTGGTTGTCGGGGTCTGCGGTCGGGGGGTTTATCGGAATCTGGGAGCCCCCTTTAATAAGGGGGCCCCCAGATCCCGGCCCCCCACCCTATGTGAATGAATATGGTCGGTACATCGTACCCCTACTCATTCACCTGGAGGAAAAGTGTCAAAAAAATAAACACGCTACACAGGTTTTTAAAATCATTTATTAGTCAGCTGCGGGGGTCTTCTTCCAACTTCTTTGCTCTCCGGGGGTCTTCTTCCAACTTCTTTGCTCTCCGGGGGTCTTCTTCCGACTTCGGGGGTCTTCTTTGGTCTTCTCCGCTCTCTTCTTCTGCTCTCCGTGCTCCCTGGTTCTTCTCCCGCTCTCCGGTGCCTTCTACGGGGCTGGCCACTGCCATCTTCGTCGAAGCTCTTTTACTATCGGCGGCCAGCCCGGTCTTCCTCGTCGCCTTCTTCCTTCTTCTTTTCTTCTGATGTTGACTTGACGCTTCCTCCCGCTGTAATGCCGGGTGTGCGGTGAGCAACGATTTATATAGGCCTCTTATGATGTCACAGTCCCAGCATGCTCCGGGTGGTGACGACATAATTACCCCGCCCCCTTATGTCGTCTCCACCCGGAGCATGCTGGGACTGTGACGTCATAAGAGGCCTATATAAATCGTTGTGCACCCCACACCCGGCATTACAGCGGGAGGGAGTGTCGAGTCAACATCGGAAGAAAAGAAGAGGGAAGAAGACGAGGAAGACTGGGCTTGCCGCCGCTAGTAAAAGAGCTTCAAAGAAGATAGCGGCAGCCACCCCTGAAGAAGGCACCGGAGAGCGGGAGAAGAACCGGGGAGCGCGGAGAGCAGATGAAGAGAGCGGAGAAGACCAAAGAAGACCCCCGGAGAGCGGAGAAGTCAGAAGAAGACCCCCCGAGCTGACTAATAAATGATTTTAAAAACCTGTGTGGTGTGTTTATTTTTTTGACACTTTTCCCCCTAGGTGAATGGGTAGGGGTACGATATACCCCCATACTCATTCACATAGGGTGGGGGGCCAGGATCTGGGGGCCCCCTTATTAAAGGGGGCTCCCAGATTCCGATAAGCCCCCCGCCCACAGACCCCGACAACTAACAGCCAGGGTTGTCGGGAAGGGGCCCTTGTTCTCATCAACATGGGGGCAAGGTGCTTTGGGGTGGGGGATGCAGTGCCCCCCCTGCCCCAAAGCACCCATTCCCCCATGTTGAGGGCATGCGTCCCCACCCCCTTTCCTGACCGGGCGGGCTGGTGCTCGGATAAGAGTCTGGTATGGATTTTGGGGGGGACCCCACGCCGAAAAAATCCATACCAGACCGAAGGGCCCGGTATGCTCATGAAGGGGGAACCCATGCCGTTTTTTTTTTTTTTTAAATGAGCGTGGAGTTCCCCTTCATGCACAAGTCGTGTACGAGTCGCATGCCAAAGTCGGATCTGTTAATACGGAATCCGACTTCAGAAAAAAAGTAGTGCAAGAACTACTTTGAAGTCGGCACAACTTAAAGTCATGCCAGTATGAATGGGAGTCATTGAAAATCATGAAGAATGACTTGTCATACGATTTTGCCGTCCAAAATCGTGCTACAAGTCGCATAAGTGTGAAAGGGGACTTATCGTGTTTTGCTTAAACAGTAAAACTGGACTACAAACATGGAAACAAGTTTATTCTTAAATTTACAAAATGCCAGAAACAGTATTAAAAACAGAATGGACGCAACTCTGGGCCTAATTTACTATCAGTCCAATGTTTGCATCTTCTTTGCTAGCAAAACGATGGTTCACAGACCCCGCCGGCAGTGCAAGACTTAAAGGGTCACTAAAGAAAAAACATTTTTTTGCTGAAATGACTGTTTATTGGGTATAGAGACATAAAAGTTAACGGATTCCTTTTAAAAATGATTAAAAATTGAATTTAATCTATCATATAATGTGCCTCTAGTTTCACGTTCGGTTTAAAAGGTACATACATGAAGTTCCGGGTGAGAGGTGAGTCGGGAAGACTCACAGAACAAAAACAACAAATCCAGGGCAGTGTTTTGTTTTTAAAATGAATCTGATTGGTTCTGAGGAGTTTTAGACACACAGTAATGACAGCTTAGACCACCGTGAAAATCTCCCAGTACCATGGTTATAAGGAAACAGGCAACCAGGAAGTGTGGAGATCTCAGCAGAATTACAGCTACTTCAAAGCAAAAACGAACAATGAGGACATGAAACCAGTACTGCAGTAAGGTAAAGGAAGCTATTTAGCTAAAAAAAAAAAATTCCTTTAGTGACCCTTTAAACAAATCTTCCATCTATATGTATGAACAATATATAAGGCTAGGTTTAGATGTGCGGCAATATTGTAGTCAGAAAGCATTTCAGAAGAGTTTGACAAGCGGTGAGGACGCGCTATGTTGCCACCATGCCGCAACCACATGCATTGCAGGCAAGTGTGCCCCATTCAATAGGTTGCATTCGGTAGCAGTACTGTCTGCTGAATACAATGGAGGGATCATTTTTAACGCGGTATGTGAGAACACCCTGCCCGCTGCCTCTGCATAATTTTTGACTCGGTATGTGAGAACACCCTGCCCGCTGCCTCTGCAGCATTGGGGGTGGGGGGGTGGTTAGGAACAGTAAAAATGCTCATCAATCGCATGTTTTTACCTCCCCTTCCCTACAGGGCCGTCTTTAATGTTGATTGGACCCTGGGCAGAAAAACTCTTGGGGGCCCCCTATGCAATTTTGCTCTCCACCTGCTCTGAGACATACAATAAATATCAGCCAGACTTAAAATCAGTTTACTGTATCAGATCAGGCAGTGATTGCGATTGGTTGCCAGAGGTTACAGCATATCATTACCACTTACTGACTGGTTGCTAGAGGTTACAGCACATATTACGGCTCACTGATTAGTTGCTAGAGGTTACAGCACATGATTTCTTCTTGTTGATTGGTTGCTAGAGATTACTGTACAGTAATACTGCTCACTGATTGGTTGCTAGAGGTTACAGCACATGATTTCTTCTTGTTGATTGGTTGCTAGAGATTACTGTACAGTAATACTGCTCACTGATTGGTTGCTAGAGGTTACAGCACCTCATCTCCTCACTGCAGAGGTGCATGATATACATATGAATGCCGCCTTTATTTACATATGAATACAGCCGGCCTCCGCTATTTACATATGAATGCACTTGTTTTTTACATATGAATGACGGTTATTTACATGTAAACACAAGGGCCCAGATTCTGAAAGGACTTACGACGGCGCAGCGCCATGTACGCCGTCGTAAGTCCTAATCCGACCCGTCGTATCTATGCGACTGATTCTTAGAATCAGTTACGCATAGATATCTATTAGATCCGAAAGGCGTAAGTCTCTTATGCCGTCGGATCTTAACTGCATTTTTTTTGACCGCTAGGTGGTGCTTCTGCCGAATTCCACGTCGAGTATGCAAATTAGCTAGATACACGAATTCTCGAACGTACGCACGGCCGACGCAGTAAAGTTACGACGTTTACGTTAGGCTTTTTCCGGCGTAAAGTTGCCCCTGCTATATGAGGCGCAGTCAATGTTAAGTATGGCCGTCGTTCCCACGTCGAAATTTGAAAAAGTTACGTTGTTTGCGTAAGTCGTCTGTGAATGGGGCTGGACGTCATTTACGTTCAGGTCGAAACCAATGACGTCCTTGCGGTGTACTTTGGAGCAATGCACACTGGGAAATTCCACGGACGGCGCATGACAAAAATGTCAATCACGTCGGGTCACAGTAGTTTTACATAAAACACGCCCCCCTGATCCAAATTTGAATTAGGCGGGCTTATGCCGGCCGATTTACGCTACGCCGCTGCAACTTACGGAGCAAGTGCTTTGAGAATACAGCACTTGCCCGTCTAAAATGCGGCGGCGTAACGTAAATTGGATACGTTACGCCGCCACAGAGATACGCCGCTGGACGTGAATCTGGGCCATGGTCTGCAGGTGAGTCATCTGTACACAACAATAGGGCAGAGCTGGGCAGCATTAGTAGCAGCACTTCACACTGACATATCGGGACACAGCAAAGGACTAAAACGTCAAGGGACAAGGGAATTTAAACTGGGATAGTTGGCAAGTAAGAGGCAGCTGATTTGGGCCCCACAACAATGACAGGGCCCAGGGCAGCTTCCCCTTTTGCCCTGCCTTAAAGATGGCCCTGCTTACCTATTTGCAGGTCTAAACAAGACCTTGGAGTTGCCAGTTTATTTGTGATTACAAATATTGAAATTACTGAAACAAAAATGATGGATATTCGTTTATTGTTTTATTTATTAATACTTTGTATATTTAAGCAGAACTGGGTAAACATTAAATGGACTTTAATATTTAAACAGACACATTTCCGAGCTGAAGCAAACTGAGACAACTAGAAAAAATGATCAACATCAATATTGCATGAGGACGCTGCAGAAGTAATTGTTCAGTCCTCTGAATCTGCCCGCCATCTGCTGTGCGCTCAGGAATAGGCTGCAATGGCGGTGGCCGTGCTTGCTTGGATAGGGATGGGGGTGTTGCGTGTTCCCAGTCCCAGCCAGGCGTCGGCGTGCATTTCTTACGCACACATATATAAATCACATTCACTTCTAGTACATCACAGTAAGGTGCCCCTGGCTGCATTACTATGTGCAGAGCGTAACACCCTAGTAAACGAGGCCCATAAAGTTCCAAAGTAAAGGTCTGTCATCTGATCTTACAAAATAGGATGACTGAAATATTGATGGCCGAGTTGGTGGTTGAAACACATTATGTGGGTGTCAAAGTTGAAGAATGTTGATGTGTTCTGGAGCTGAATGATATCCAGTCCCATCGATGAGTGACGCTGACCCTGTAAACAGATCACAGATGTTATTAATGACCATGTTAAGGAAAAACTTTAAAGGGATAGTCCACAGAGATGTCATAATTCATTGTTTACTGGAGAGTGAAAGCCCCTGACAGTCTCTTCTGTCTCTCCAGTTCCCTGGTCTGTACACCTGCTATGGCCATTATGACTATGAGGGCCTGATGCATCTGTAATGTCTGAAAAAAAAAAATATTTTTTATACAGAACACAAATTAGCTCTAATAAAACTCATATATATTGATATATGAGGAAATTTAACCAAACATTTATTGGGTGCTAATTACTCACAGGGAGTTACAGTTCACCAGTATGCAGTATAGTAACACAAAGGCCACCAGGAACTTTATAAACTTTCTGACTAAATTGTATACCGTATTTATCGGCGTATACCGCACACTTTTTTGCCCTGAAAATCAGGGCAAAATCGTGGGTGCGCGATATACGCCGATACCCGCTTTTCTGCGCCGAGTTTGAATACTGCACCGGCATATACCGAGCGCAGTACACTCGTGTATAGTCGGGCAGTCTCAGCTCCTCTCGCGCTCACGTCCTGGACGTACAGGACGTGAGCGCGAGAGGAGCCGAACCTGCCCGACTATACACGAGTGTACTGCGCCGGCATATACCGAGTGCAGTACATTCGTGTATAGTCGGGCAGGCTCGGCTCCTCTCGCGCTCACGTCCTGGACATACAGGACGTGAGCGCGAGAGTAGCCGAGCTTGCCTGACTAGACACGAGTGTACTGCGCTCAGTATATGCCGGCGCAGTATTCAAACTCGGCGTGGGAAAGCGGGAAACGAGCGGGGAGGACGCTGCAGAAGGACGCCGGACCCGACGAAGAGGACACCCGAAGCCGCAGACGGACGTCTGACCCGACGAGGCCGCCGATGGACGCCGCGCAAGACACCAAAACTGTAAGTACAAAAATCTTTTTTCCACAGGAATGCGGGTCCACTTTAGGGGTGCGTGCTATACGCCGGAGCGCGCAATACTCCGATAAATACGGTAATTCATATGGAGTTTCAATTTAGAATTGGTAACTGGAATGCGTTGCTATATCAATTCCATGTATATATGGGAATTGGCTTTATTTAATTCTATTTTGTGTGTGTATATATATATATAAAAAGCCTTTATTGTGATGTATGTATATGTATGAAATGGTTTTATATTTTCTGGTGAATGCTATATGAATTCCAAGTCAATAAATATGTTGTATTTTTATAATTCATAGCTGTCTGTCGATTGCCTCACTCAAGGTCCCAAACTTCTTGTTTGACATGCATGTACTGTAGGGTGACCAGACATCCCCAGTTTCAGGGGACAGTCCCCTGATTGAGCACACTGTCCCCCGACCAAGTCTGTCCCTGGTTTTATCCCCGGGTTGGATTTAATAGGGGGCAGGGGAAATTTCAAAGACAGTCAGTGCAGAATTAAAATAAAAAAATTTGAATTATACACCCCCTCTGCCGTGCCCACTAGCATAGGGGGTGTTTTTTTCCCATTATCTGTGCCCCTTTCTGATGCTCATGTGCTGGTCGGAGCGAAGGGAATATTTCTTCATTTTCGGGCGCATGCCCATTCAGCTTCGCTCGCATGTTCTTCTGCCTTGGCTCAAGTCCCGGCCAGCCATCTGCCTATCTCCTTGCCTTCCCTGGCGGAGTCATCATCCTTCGCTCCCCATCCAGTAGTAGACGGGGCCCGAAGAGCAGGGCTTTTTTTCAGGGGGAACTTGGGGGAACTCAGTTCCACCACCTCTGACTCAGACCCTTTGGTGTCTGCTCACCACAATCACTTGTAAACACAGAAGTCTGGTTTCTCTGTGTACGAGTCACAGCTCTGCACTCTGTGTGTAACCCCCCTGAACTCTGCACTCTGTATGTAATGCAATCCTGGTATTTAATGACCCTTTAAGACCCTTCTACTGTTTGTGAAATCTGAACGGGGTCGTGGTTGAGTTCCTGCAACTATTTTCTGAGAAAAAAAGCTCTGCCGAAGAGTAAGACTTGAAAAAGGCTGTGAGGCGGGCGGCGCAGCGACGGGCAGAGAGCCGCTGATTGCCGCCATTACTAGTAAAGAATAAATATGTCCTCGGATTTCATTTAAAAATCTGGTCACCTTAATGTACTGATTTCTCAGGTATGGACACTTGCTATGCTCATTCTTGCTATACTCATTATGAGGATTCTCCACCATCCCTGTGCTGAATTCTAAAATCTGCATACCTGCTGTGACCATTTCAAGAGGTTCCCACCATTCCCACCATTCCCATCCCTTCTGGATTGTTTTTTTTTTTAAGAGGAGCTGGAATACCACCGAGTCACAGAAACAGCTCCATGATGGTTGGCAAGAAGTCCTGGCTCTATGGCATGGATATCCAATTAGAGTGATTATCAAGCAATACAAAAAAACAGGGATGACTTATCTCACCAAACTCCACTTCCAGCTAAACTATTGCCTTTGAGTGATATATAGTTCCACCTGTTCTGCCGCGTACACACGATCGGTCCATCCGATGAGAACGGACCGATGGACCGTTTTCATCGGTTAACCGATGAAGCTGACTGATGATCCGTCACGCCTACACACCATCGGTTTAAAAAAACGATTGTATTAGAACGCGGTGACGTAAAACACAACTACGTGTTGAAAAAAACGAAGTTCAATGCTTCCAAGCATGCGTCGACTTGATTCTGAGCATGCGTGGATTTTTTACCGATGGACGTGCCTACAAACGATCAATTTTGTTCTATCGGTTAGGTATTCATCGGTTAAATTTAAAACAAGATTGCTTTTTTTTAACCTATGGATAAATAACCGACGGCGCCCACAAACGATCGGTTTGGTCCGATGAAAACGGTCCATCAGACCGTTCTCATCTGTTTGACCAATCGTGTGTACGCGGCATTACACCATTGGGGAGGAGTGTTTTATTGCCCTGATTTAGGGCTGGAATCACACATGAACTGGTTTCTGTGCAATTCAGTGCAATGTGATTTTCAGAACATTCATTTGAATAGGCCCAAATTGCACCAAAAAGTAGGGCATGCGCACTGCAACTGGATGATATAATACTATGGTGTATTGGAATCCAATGCAGTCAAATGCACTGCGTCTATGATCTGTGTTCAGGTTGTCTTTAGGAATCCATTGACCCTGCAGCAGATTGAAAATCCAGTGCATTTGGAACCCAGTGTGGGATATGCAGGGCTTTTTTTCAGGGGGAACTTGGGGGGAACTCAGTTCCATCTCCTCTGGCTCAGAACCTTTGGTGCGTGCTCACCACAATCACTTGTAAACACAGAAGTCTGGTTTCTGTGTTTACAAGTGACAACTCTGCATTCTGTGTGTAACCCCCTGAACTCTACACTCTGTATGTAATGCAATCCTGGTATTTAATGCCCCTTTAAGACCCTTCTACTGTTTTTTAAATCTGAACGGGTCGTGGTTGAGTTCCTGCACCTATTTTCTGAGAAAAAAAGCTCTGGGGATATGCACATGCAACGTAGGTTTCCCGCACCACGTTCTCGTTTGAACAGGCACTTAGACCTGTTTAGCTCCTGCACACCTGCTCTGCTCATTATGAGGGGTTCCACCATCCCTCTACAAAGTGTTATTATCCTAATTCGGACCTGTTCATCTCTGATGCAATAGAAAAGAAAAGAAGGCCATACACAGGGGCAGAAATGCAAAGCCCTTTATGTGAGCATGGGGCATGGGGAGCACAATAAAAGGAAACTTGTGCTTACCGAAAGCATACCTTTATAATTAAAATTATAATTCTATTATTCGTATAATTTGTAAATAAACCCTAATTATTTTTATTCTGCTCCAAGTTCCCTTCAGTAATAGAAACTTGTCTCAGTGTCTAAGTAATTGGTGATGTGATCTCGTCTGAAGCATGAATCAGAGGTCCAATTGGGCAATCCCAGAAGCATATGACCTTTTTTTTTATTGACTTTTTTTTATCAATTTGGGGAGGGTTAAAAGTGCTGTCATTTTTTTTTTTTTTTTTTTGCCATCTGTGTCTCATTAGGGAAATTTCCCTTTACATCCTGTCCTAAAGTCTCAACAGGAAGTAAGGATAGCTTTCTATTGTGATGAAAACAGGAACAAGTGTTCCCATTGGAAGATTTACCCTCTATTTCTATTCTGGTGACAACTCAAAATTTAGTATTTTCCCCTTATTTATCCTGTTGACACTGGCGATCAGGACAATTTAAGTGAGTGAATCTTTCTAATGTTGGCACAGACTACAATATAGCCCTCATAGGGATTCGAATTGCTCATTACTATTACATATCCAAATAAAAAAAAACTAAAAAAACGTAGTTAAACCTTAAAATACCTTTTATTCCCTGTGGAAAGGCTGCTTCCTGCACTCACAGTGATCTGTGCTGGCAGAGCTGAGGAACAGCTACACACCTCATGACAGAGAGGAGGGGTGTGTCTGACCAGTTCAGTGACGTTATCGAGTACACCAGTGGTGGCTCATGGTATATTTTTTTGGAGGGCTGGCAATCTGTCTGCTGCATCTTCCCCCCACCGGTCAGTCGATCAGGCCCCATGCTTACCCCTTCTAGGTTGCAGGCTTCCTCCGGGCGGCAGGCCTCATCGTCTTCTCTTTTCTCTGCGGCGTGGCTTTCCCTGCGTCTCCTCCCTCCTTGGCGGCTAATAGGATCGCTTCTCCTCTCAACCAATCGGGTCTCAGGACCCGCTTTCTGAGTCGGGATTGGCCAGGAGGAGAAGCAGGAAGAAGCATTGTCACACAACTGGGTGGGCTCAGGGCACAGTGCTCTTTGCCCCGAGCCCACCCTTTTTTGAAGCCAATTAGAGCCTTCTGGTCTAATCACGTGCTTCCAAAAAATATATATATAATTGGAATCCATGCATCCAGCTCCCTGCATGTAAATTAGGGGCCGTGCGCATGGATTAGGGGGGCGGCCCCCCTACACCCCATATGGACAGGCCACCGCTGGAGTACACTTAGTCTAACGCTGGTGCATATTAGACAGCACAGTCATATTTAGAAATGCCGTTCAACTGTTGTAGCAAAAAAAGAGGTAAGACCGTTGTTACAGCAGCTGAGCAGTGTGCCTAAATATTACTGTGCTGTCTAATAGGCAACAGAGCTAAGCTCACTAAGCATGTTACAATCTGATTGTACAATTTCCTTTAGATCTACCAACATGCAGTGCAGGAGATTGATTGGATCCAGATCACATAGGTGCTCATATTACATAGCTTTGGTGCATTTGAAGTGGACCTTCACCTTAAAGGCCATGTCATGCCTCCTCCCCCCTCCCTCTCTTCAAACTGAACATTATTTTTCTTTTTTTAACCAAACAGCACCTTCACATTTCTTGCCTTGGCAATAACTATGCCCCCCCCCCCCCCCACCCACCCTCTGCGCATGCCCTGCAGCACAGCTGTACCTACACTTGTTTTTTTTACCACCTGCGCATGCGTATTCTTTCGACCATCTGCGCACATGTATGTTTTCCCATACATCTAAAAACAGCTACCAGGTAAGTCCCAAGACTTCGCTATCTTTGTGCATGCGTGAAAAATTGTCTGCCATAGGCCAGCGGCAGTGCCTATCCTGACCTCCCTGGGGCCCTAAGCAAAATGACATGGCACATTAAAAATGAGAAGCGGGGGGCGCTGATGACAGTGACATGTCACATTAAAGAAAGTTGAGAAGCGGGGGGAGGGGGTGTTCTGCTGTCGGAAATGACATCTTACATTAAATTGAGAAGCGGGGGGTGCTGACTTCTTACCTCTTCTCCCATGCAGCCAGCGAGCTGAGAAGCGGGGTGAGGGGGCAAAAATGACTTATCACCAGGCGGGGCCTCTAGTAATTTGGGGGGCCCTTCGCAGCTTTGCGGGGCTCTAAACGCCTTGCATACTGAGTCTATAGGGCGGATCGGCCCTGGCCAATGGGGACCTGAAGTCCAGGCAGAGCCCATCTGCTCATCCGCCATAATGGTGGCACCAGAGGGGGGGTGGCGCTACCTTAGAAGTGGACTGAAGTTACACCCGATTGTGCCAAGATTGCATGGTCAGATTGTAATGTGTTTGGTGAGCCAGTGCGCTCAGTAATGTTACTGAACTGGACAGACACGCCCCCTCCCCTTTTCTGCAAAACAAATGATGATGCTTGTGATGAGGGGTGTGGCTGTTTCTCAGCTCTGCCAGCACAGACCACTGCAGTGTGAGAGCAGAAATCAGTGGGGTAGATTCAGGTAGGGGCGCGCACTACTACGGAGGCGCAGCGTACCGTTTTTACGCTACGCCTCCGTAAATTACGTGCGCTACGCTTCATTCACGAAGCAGTAGCTCCGTAATTTGCGGGGGCATTCCGTAAAAGTGGCCGGCGTAAGCGCGCGTAATTTAAATGATCCCGTAGGGGGCGTGGATCATTTAAATTAGGCGCGTCCCCGCGCCGAACGTAGTGCGCATGCTCCGTCGGGAAACTTTCCCGACGTGCATTGCGGTAAATGACGTCGCAAGGACGTCATTTGCTTCAACGTGAACGTAAATGGCGTCCAGCGCCATTCACGATTCACTTACGCAAACAACGTAATTTTCAAAAATCGAACGACGGGTATACTTAGCATTGGCTGCGCCTGCTAATAGCAGGAGCAGCCTTACGCAGAAACCGACGAACGCAAACGACGTAAAATTTGAACGCCAGGCGCGCGTACGGTTGTGAATCGGCGTGAGTATGCAATTTGCATACTCTACGCTGACCACTACGGGAACGCCACCTAGCGGCCTGCGTAAGAATGCAACCTACGATACGACGGCATAAGAGCCTTATGCCAGTCATATCTTAGGCTGCAGTCGGCGTATCGAGCTTTCTGAATACAGAAAGTCGATACGCCGGCGCTACTTAGCAATTACGCTGCGCATCTATGGATACGCAGGCGTAATTGCTACCTGAATCTACCCCAGTGTCCATTGCTGTTTGCTTTGTTCAATGAGCCTATACCATGCATGTATCATTTGGGATTTATACTTTACAATGATATGAGTTTAGAAAATGCAGCAAAAAAACAAAAAAACAAAGTGGGGGTTTTAATTTATGACATGAGCAGGGAGAATATTATACTAACTACACCATACTCCCGCTAATAAAGATTTATTTTAGTCTACAGCTGCTGACACCGTCCCCTGACCCCATTCATCGACAAGCCTAGAATACGATGGACTCTTCAGTCCTCAGGCATCTATACACCTGGGAAATATAAACTGAATCATCTGTAGATTCATTCTTATATTACAAACAGGTTCTGTACTGGGAGAGGAAGCAATCCCATTATGGAGCGCCTTGTATTCCAGCTCAGCATGGTCATATAGGCGGCTCAGTGTGGTTTCAGCACCAAGGACAGCGGCTGTAATTATCCAGCTTATCTGAGCTGTCAATCATCCTGCGCTGAGAAAGAAACACGCACTTCTTGGCTTATTCATTAATTCTTCTTCGGTGATGAAATATCGATGGAGCGGTCTTGTAGCAATTATCGTCCTGTCTGTCATTCGACTTTGCTAATGTATCTCTTCAATAAATTAATTTCAATTTGTTAATGACCAAGGCTTTGCTGATGCTTTTCTCCTCTCATAATTTCCTATAAAAGTGGATGTAAAGCCATAACTTTCCCCTAGTTTTGAATCCCTGGAAGGTTATTTTTTTCTGAATCTCCTACGGGGATATTCCCTTTACTTCCTGTCCCAGTGACACAGCAGGAAATAAAAGGAGATCTCTCCAAAGTGAAGGAATAGTTGTCACCGGAAACAGGCTTGCCCTTTGGAAGATTTCCTTTCTTCGCCTGTTCTGATGACAACTCAATATTTTTGGATTTCCTGTCACTTTGTGTGGCAGAGGCAGTGGTCACCAGAGAGGGTGAATCTCCCCAGGGACACAGACAGTAATACAAATCTGATAGATGATCTAACCCTTTGACATCCTATATAAAACAAAAACAAAATTGGATTTACATGCACTTTACTATTACCGTATTTATCGGTGTATAACACGCACAGGCGCATAACACGCACCCTAACTTTAAGAGGGAAGTTTCAGGAAAAAAACATTCCACAGCCCCCTGCATATAACACACAGGCGCAGGTTACCCTCTATTTTCAGGGTAAAAAAGTGAGTGTTATACGCCAATAAATACAGGGCCATATTCTCAGTAGAGTTACGATGGAGTATCTCAGGAAACTACGTCGTATCTCTCTTTTTTGACCCGCGTATCTATGCGAGTGATTCCTAGAATCATTTTCGCATAGATACGCTGAAGATCCGACATGTGTAAGTCACTTACACTGTCGGGGCCAGATTCTCCAATAATCTGTGGCGGCCTCGCGTAAGCTATTTACACTCCGCCGCCGCAACTTACTGGAGCAAGTGCCGTATTCCTCAAGCACTTGCTCCGTAGTTTGCGGAGGCGTAGTGTAAAAGGCCCGGCGTATCCCGCGTATTTTAAAGGGGGCGGCTTATATTTAAATTAAGCGCGCCCCCGTTTCGATCGAACTGCGCATGTGCCGGGCTAAAAATAGCCCAGTGCGCATGCTCCAGTTCTCGGCGGAAAACGTCAGTGACGCCGACGTGTGCGTCATTGACGTAAAGTCGTATTCAAGAACGACTTAGGAAAACGACGTACCCGACGGGAAAAGACGACGCGGACCCGACGCCATACTTAACATGGCATACGTGGGACTGGCGGAAGGTTACCCCTCATATAGCAGGGGTAACCTTACGCTTATGCAAACGACGTAAGCGACGGTTACGCGACATGATTTCGTTCGGGAATCGGCGTATCAGGCTCATTTGCATAAACAAATGAGACCTGAACGTAAACACCACCTAGCGGCCGGTGGCGAATTACATTTAACATCCGACAGTGTAAGTGACTTACACCTGTCGGATCTACAGCGTATCTATGCGAAAATGATTCTAGGAATCACTCGCATAGATACGCGGGTCAAAAAAGAGAGATACGACGGAGTTTCCTGAGATACTCCGTCGTAACTCTACTGAGAATATGGCCCTCGGATCTTAAATGTAATTCGCCGCCGGCCGCTAGGTGGCGTTTACGTTCAGGTCTCATTTGTTTATGCAAATGAGCCTGATACGCCGATTCCCGAACAAAATCGCGTCGCGTAACCGTCGCTTACGTCATTTGCGTAAGCGTAAGGTTACCCCTGCTATATGAGGGGTAACCTTACGCCAGTCCCACGTATGGCGTCGGGTCCGCGTCGTCTTTTCCCGTCGAGTACGTCGTTTTCCTAAGTTGTTCTTGAATACGACTTTACGTCAATGACGCACACGTCGGCGTCATTGACGTTTTCCGCCGAGAACTGGAGCAATGCGCACTGGGCTATTTTTAGCCCGGCGCATGCGCAGTTCGATCGAAACGGGGCGCGCTTAATTTAAATATAAGCCGCCCCCTTTGAAATACGCGGGGATACGCCGGGCCTTTTACACTACGCCTCCGCAAACTACGGAGCAAGTGCTTGAGGAATACGGCACTTGCTCCAGTAAGTTGCGGCGGCGTAGTGTAAATAGCTTACGCGAGGCCGCCGCAGATTATTGGAGAATCTAGCCCACAGTATTTTTCTTCAACTTTTTGACTTATTCAAGGGGTCCTGCTGGGAGAGGTTGAATCTTTTCCAACTACTTTGGGTTGACAGGGGTTCTAAAAGTTTCCTACACCAAAAAAAACTTTTACAGTAGCTAGACATTTGTTTAAGGGCCATTTACTTATCTGTGGTGTGTTATGTGGAGCATCAACATGCATGGCACTAAGGCAATTCAAAATGCCAATACACCCTAACATGCCCAAAAATTGCACATGAACACTTTTTTTGTAAATGCAAAAGACAGAGATGCACTATCATGCATTGGGCTATGCTACAAAACAGGTTCATTGTATTAGTACAGGGGTCTCCAAATCTTCCAAAGATGGGGTCTCAAACTGGCGGCCCTCCAGCTGTTGCTAAACTACTAGTCCCATCATGCCTCTGCCTGTGGGAGTCATGCTTTTAACTGTCAGCCTTGCAATGCCTCATGGGACTTGTAGTTTTAAACAGCTGGAGGGCCGTCAGTTTGAGACCCTTTTCCTTAAAGCGGAGTTACACCCAAAAGTGGAACTTCCGCTTAATCCAGTCCTCGCCCCCTTACATGCCACATTTGGCATGTAATTTTTTTTTTGGGGGGGGGGGAGTGGGGGCTTCAGGAGGAGTGGGACTTCCTGTCCCACTTCCTTCTTCCGCAGAGGGGCTGCTAAGGCGAATAGCTTAATCGCCTTTCTGCAGCCCCTCCCTGTAGGCGATCGCCTGGGACACGTGACAGGTCCCAGGCGATCGCCTGTCCAATTGGATGGCGCAGCGCCGCTCGTGCATGCGCAGTGACGCTCGCGAATGCGCAGTGGGTGCCCGGCCGTGAAGCCGAAAGCTGTCATGGCCGGGTGCCCACACTTGGAATGAAGACGCCGGCCGGAGAGGGGGGGAGAGGAGCAGAGCCCTGGCCGGCGCGTCGCTGGAGCCGTGGAGCAGGTGAGTGTATGTTTATTAAAAGCCAGCAGCTACACTTTTTGTAGCTGCTGACTTTTAAAAAACATAAAAAATGACTGGAACACCCCTTTAAGAAAGGGGCACTTTTTCTGATATAAAAAAAAGAAAGGGGCACTTTACTGTCCTTCAGGCTTTAGGGGGGCCAGACTGTGCCCAGTGGGAGTAAACAATGCCCCATCTATGGTATTAGGGGGAGAAATAGTTGGTGTCAGTGGAAGGAATAGTGCCCCATTTTTGTTGTCAGTGGAAGGAATCATGCCCCATCGTTGGTGTCAGTGGAAGGAATAGTGCCCCATTGTGGGTGTCAGTGGGAGGAATAGTGCCCCATTTTTGTTGTCAGTGGAAGTAATCATGCCCCATTGTTGGTGTCAGTGGAAGGAATAGTGTCCCATTGTAGCTGTCAGAAACAGGAATTATGCCTCACGGTTGGTGTCAGAGGCAGGAATAATGCCTAAAGGGCCAGATAAAGGCAAGCAAAGGGCCAAATCCGGCCCCAGGGCTGCAGTTTGGATATCCCTGCTTTAGTGCACTGGGGTAACATTTAAAATGAATGGGCTGCCACCACATGCTAAATTGCCTAAAATCGCATTTTGTTAATGCAATGCTCAGAAATGCACTACCATGCATCAATGAAGGTTCATTGCCTTGGTACATTGGGGTGTAATTTAAAATGATTGTCACTGCACTAATGCAAAACATGTTTGGTATGTTACTGCACATTGTGGCAACGCATGCATTACTGTAACGCACAAGTGTGAATCCTGCTAAGGTTTATAATGACCTATCATAGATGTGCTCAGCCTATTACATTAGGGTGTGCACCCCAAAGCTCAAACACACATGCGTATACATATAGGGCAGTAGGGCAATGTCAGTAGAACAGTTGATGGTGTCAGTGGGCAGGGACTGCTGTCAGCAGTTTATTTTTATTTAATTTTATAATTACTTTTTAAAACATTTTTTATTTTATTATTTTTTACAATATTTTTTTACAATAATTTTTTATTAATTTCTTTTACAATTGGGGGGCTTTGGTGAGATATCAGGGGCCTAAACAGACCCCTGATATATCACTTTAGACATAGAAAGGGACTGAGCACAGATATTCCCAAGTCCCTTTCTCTGCAGCCAAGCAGCAGGGGGAATCTGTGCAGCACAGGGTGATTAGGGTGTGCCTGGGCACACCTGGCACACCCTGTGCGCACGCCTATGTGACCTATATTGGTGGCACTAGGTGATATATTAGCATCTCTGTCTGACAATAATATGGAAGTGGTTTGACTAGCTCTTTATTAAATCTTATTTAATTTACCCTAGACAACTTACCTACAAAGTATACACCTGTTCCTAAGCTCAGGGGGCCAGTGCACCCAACATTCCTTGCTAGTCTTGTCCAGGTGTGTTCTATGCTTTACATCTGCTCCCCTTTCCATTTCTGCTGTCTGAGCCCATGGTACTGTATTCTACACCAAACAAATGTAACCCTTAAAAAATCATCAGCCCACCACAGATGGGCCAAGACATTAGTGAAGCAAACTTGTCATGCCCAATTGCCCCTACATCTTACCTATAACTCAGCAGCCCAGCCCACTGAATGCTCCGATTCTGTCCAGCTTCACCCCGAAACATCCTCTAGAATAGCCCTTTTTGCTTCTTTGCCTGTATCTTCGTGACGTGCCGACGGGGTCGTTTAGCAGCTGCTGGAGCGTCATCTCATTAACATGGGGACCGTCGCCTTGCTCCAACCGGTTTTTGTTCCACTGAAGTTCTGGGTCCAGCTGGTCCAGAGAATCGGTCGGTGCCAGCTGCTGATCTGCCTCATCGGAACCATAGGAACGCTCAAAGTTGTCCTCTAGCAACCTGGTCAAGCTCTAGGAAGAAGGTGGTTTGGTCATCTCAGAGCTGGACATCAGCACAATTGTAGACATTGCAATCAGAAGGGTTTAATATAAGATACAAATCAACCTGCTCTTGAGCACATAATCCGGGTTAAAGTGGATGTAAACCCCCAATTTTTTGGGGGGGATGTCACAATGTAGAGAATAAGATTTCCTATCATCTGTGCCCAGTCTTGCCACACAGAGTTAATCCAGCTCTGAGCAATCCTCTTTTATTGTTCAGTGAAAATTAACAGACTTCCAGATAAAAACCTGTCTAAATAAAAAGTCCTTTCCGTCCCCTTGCTTCGAGTGACATACATTACCTCTCACAATGAACTGTGGATCACCCCCCATATTATGATAAATATCCAGGAATGTCCATGTGTCCAAGCTAGTGCACGAGATATGTAAAAACCCTGTCACTCGAAGCAAGGGGGCGGAAAGGACTTTTTATTTAGACCGGTTTTTATCTGGAAGTCTGTTAACAACAAGAAAAGTGGATTGCTTAGAGCTGGATTAACTATGTGTGGCAAGAGTGGGCACAGATGATAGGAAATCTTATTCTCTACATTGTGACATCACTTTACATCCACTTTAACTACTTGCCGACCAGCCGCCGTCATTCTACGGCGGCAAGTCGGCTCTCCTGGGCGAGAGCCCGTAGCTCTACGTTGGCTCTTTTAGCGGCCACTAGGGTCCCCCGCTCGTCCGTGACTCCCGTGTGGGTGCCCGGCGGGCGTGATCGCCGCCGGGCACCCGCGATTGCTCGTTACAGAGCGGGGACCGGGAGATGTGTGTGTAAACACACAGCTCCCGGTCCTGTCAGGGGTGGAAATGCTGATGCTCTGTTCATACAATGTATGAACAGAAGATCAGTGTTTCACCTAGTGAGGCCACCCCCCCCCCCCCACAGTAAGAATACACCCAGGGAACATACTTAACCCCTTCCCCGCCCCCTAGTGTTAACCCCTTCACTGCCAGTGGCATTTTTATAGTAATCCAATGCATTTTTATAGCACTGATCGCTATAAAAATGCCAATGGTCCCAAAAATGTGTCAAAAGTGTCCGAAGTGTCCGCCATAATGTCACAGTACCGAACAAAAAATTCGCTGATCGCCGCCATTACTAGTAAAAAAAATATATTAATAAAAATGCCATAAAACTACCCCCTATTTTGTAAACGCTATAACTTTTGCGCAAACCAATCAATAAACGCTTATTGCAATATTTTTTTACAAAAATATGTAGAAGAATACGTATCGTCCTAAACTGAGGAAAAAAAAAGTTTTTTTATATATTTTTGGGGGATATTTATTACAGCAAAAAGTAAAAAATATAAATTTTTTTCAAAATTTTCGCTCTATTTTTGTTTAAAGCGCAAAAACTAAAAACCGCAGAGGTGATCAAATACCACCAAAAGAAAGCTCTATTTGTGGGGAAAAAAGGACACCAATTTTGTTTGGGAGCCACGTCGCACGACCGCGCAATTGTCAGTTAAAGCGACGCAGTGCCGAATCGCAAAAAGTGCTCTGGTCTTTGGGCAGCAATATGGTCCGGGGTTAAGTGGTTAAAACCAAGCCAGTGATGGCAAAATTAAACCAATTTCATCGGTCATCACCTTGTAGCAATCAATACATGAAACATTTATTCTGATTATTTGTTGGGTGTTACTGCATTTAGATTTTACTTTACATAAAAAGAGAAAAAAAAAGCTTGGATGATTATTACTTTATTGATAGGATAGTAGGAAACAATTAAACGTTATTGGCATGATTTAATAATGATTATTTTTATTCTATTTTAGTAGGATGCTGTGAGATACATAGGGACTGATGTATGAAAAGGTGCAAACTGATAATTCCCGGACTGCAGTGATGATAGTTAGAAACGGTCTGGATGCTTGTTGCCTATAGCAAACAATCAGAATCCTTGTTTCAGCATCAGACCTAAATTGCAGGGATAACAGATGGAAGTTTTTGGATGTAGCACACTTTCCCTATATTAGCCTTTTCTGAAATACTTACCTGCCTGATCCTTCGATATCTATTGCCATGGCATGACCAACTAAAACAATTTAAGGCAATACAGGGAATACGGGTGACATGCCAAGCGCAGTATCCCATAGCATCCAGATGTCATGGTACTGTGGTGGCAACAGTAAAAGATAAACTCTGACTGCACAAGGGGTTACCAATGTTTGCTGTACTATAAAAAAAAAAGGAAAAAATAAAAATAAAAAACTTGCTGGGAGTCTTAGTGCCTCAATGGTGAGATTACTAGTTTTTTTCCCCTAATCATTTTTTATAAATCATTTTATTGTATATATTTATTTATGCAATAAAAGAAGAAACAAACAATAGGAAACACAAATAACAGCCATAATAATGATGAAATATGTAGACAGAAGCATACAATGCAGTGAATATAATTAATGATCCCATGATGCTGTGTTGCCCAGAGTGCCACCTACCTGCAGGCTGGACAGTGGTTTCCCCTTGGTGTGGTGGTGAGAGACCATGAGGAGCATAATGAACCCCAAGCAGGTGCCACGCTTGTACGACATCTCCTTGCTTTTTCCTGATGCTTGGTGTGTGCCTTCCTCTGACTTATCCCTGGCTGTTATATATCTGGTGCCCCAGCAGGGATGCCAGCCCACCCACACGTATGGATTGGCTGCTTATCTCATTCTGCCCATCTTATAAAACAATCATATCCTGGCCTGTGAAGAAATGGCACTCATATATATTTATGGTGTTGATCTGGTGAGTAAAGAACTTTTGTCCAAACATTGTCTATAGGGGGGATATCATTGTCTATAGGGGGGGATATCATTGTCTATAGGGGGGGGGGGATATGTGTTTCACATATTAAGCAAGAGGTTTTTTTTCCCCTTTACATAAAAAAACCTTGAAAAATCAATAGGATATATGAGGCAATTCTTCCAAATTATGTAATAAAGAATTCCTGCAAAAGAAAAAAATAATCGTAGTTCTGCAGATGCAGACCACATATGTATTTACAGTATATTATTTACAGAAATTATCTCTTTCTTTGTCTTTCTTTCCTTCTCTCTTTCTTCCCTTGGTCTTTCCCTTTCTCTTCTTCTCATTCTCTCCTCCCTCCTCTCTTTATCTGTCTTTCCCTTTCTCGTATCATTCTCTCTTCCTTCCTCTCTTTCTTTATCCGTCTTTCTCTTTATTTTATCGTTCTCTTTTCCTTCCTCTCTTTCTTTATCTGTCTTTCCCTTTCTTTTATCATTCTCTCTTCCTTCTCTTTCTGTATCTGTCTTTCCCTTTCTTTTATAATTATCTCTTCCTTCTCTTTCTTTATCTGTCTTCCCCTTTCTCTTATCATTCTCTCTTGCTTCCTCTCTTCCTTTATCTTTCTTTCCCTTTCTTTTATTATTCTCTCTTCCTTCCTCTCTTTCTTTACCTGTCTTCCCCTTTCTCTTATCAGTCTCTCTTCCTTCCTCTCTTTCTTTCTTTATCTGTCTTTCCCTTTCTATTATCATTCTCTCTTCCTTCCTCTCTTTCTTTATCTGCCTTCCCCCTTCTCTCTTCTTTCCCTTGATCTTTCCCTTTCCCTTTCTATTCTTATTCTCTCTTCCATCCTCTCTTTCTTTATCTGTCTTCCCCCTTCTCTCTTCCTCCCCTTGGTCTTTCCCTTTCTATTCTTATTCTCTCTTCCTTCCCTTGGTCTTTCCTTTTCTCTTCTTCTTATTGTCCCTTCCTTCCCCTCTTTCTTTATCTGTTTTCCCCCTTCTCTCTTCATTCCCTTGATCTTTCCCTTTCTCTTCTTATCATTCTCGTTTCCATATTCTCTCTTCCTCCCTCTCTTTCTTTATCTTGGTCTTCTGCTCTCTCTTCATCTCAGTCTCTCCCTCTCTCTTTCTTCTCACCTTTTCTTTCTATCTTTTGTTTCTTCCCCCTTCTCTGTTTATCTTGGTCTATTACTCTTCTCTCTCTCTCCTCTAATTTTCTCTTGCACTTACCTTCATTCTATCTCTCTCTCCCTCCCTCTCCCATTACTCACCCCCCCCCATCTCTCCCACTCCTATCTAACCTTTTCTATCTATCTCCCTACATGTTGATGTCTTCCACGCTCTTACTTTTACTCCTCTGTCACTTTTCTACACTCCTTCCTTTTCTTTCTTTCCTTCTTTTTTTTTTGTTTTCCATATTTATCTTCCACCTGGATCCCACCTTATATCTCTAACTTTCAAGTTGTATCTTCCTCTTTCACTCTCTCCCACCCTCTCTTCCAGCTTCTACTCTCTATTTCACACTTTCTTTTTTGGCTGCTATGTTCCCCTCTTATTCCTTTCACTGTCACCATCACCCCTTTTCTCTCTCCTATGTCTCCTACCTTTTGTTATCTTCTCCCTCTCTCATCTCCTCGCTCTCCTCTTCCTACTTTCCTTCTCTTTTCCTACCTCCTCCTCTCATTCCCTCATTATCTTCTCCCTCTCTCATCTCCTCGCTCTCCTCTCCCTACTTTCCTTCTCTGACTACCTCCTCTCATTCCCTCATTATCTTCTCCCTCTCTCATCTCCTCGCTCTCCTCTCCCTACTTTCCTTCTCTTTTCCTACCTCCTCCTCTCATTCCCTCATTATCTTCTTCCTCTCTCTGACCCCAAACCCCCCCCCCCCCCATCCCAATTATATATTCATCTCTCTCTCTCTTGGACTCCCCCACTATTTATTTCTCATTATAGGAACATTTTATAAATACTGGATGAAAAAATAAAACATCACAATGCCATTAGCCATACCGTCAGGGTTTCATCAGTCTCGTTAGACTTAGGCTTTTCATTGGCTGCTGTGGGCAGGAACTCCAATTTTTCTCTCTTTTTCTTTTGTACAATTTGTCAAAATTATCTTCTTCCATCTGTATCTTCTCTCCTCTTTTTATCTTTATCTCTTTATCTCCCCCCCACACTTTTTTTTATCCACCCATTCATGCATCCTTCCTTCCATCCGTCTATCTATCATGCATCCATCCACCAGTTCACCCATCCATTTGTCCATCTATTTGTTTGTACATCTGACCATCTATCCATTCATCTATCCATCCATCCATCCACCAGTTTGTCCTTCTATTGATCCATCCATCCATCCAGCTATCCATAAAACCACCTATCCCTCCAATCACCCACCAGCATACACATCCATCCACCTATACATCTCCCTACATTCATCCATCTGTCCGTCCGTCCATCTGTATGTGTATTTATTTATCCTTCCATCCATCAGTTCCTCCTCTACCCATCCATCCACCAGTCAGTACATTCATACATACATACATACATACATAAATCCACCTATTCATCAGTCCATGCACCCACCCATCCATCCATCCAATCACCCAACTACCCACCAGCACATATATCCATCCATCCTCCCATTTATTTATTCGTCGGTCCATCCATTCATCCTTCCATCTATCCATCCATCAGTTTGTCCTTCTTTTCATCCATCCATCCAACTATCCATAAAACCACCTATCCACCTATCCATCCATCCAATCACCAACCCATCCACCAGCATTCCCATCCATCCACCCATACATCTCTCCATCCATACATCCATCTGTACGCCTGTCCGTCCATCTTTTTGTGCATTTATCCATCCTTCCTTCCATCCACCCATCTGTTCCTCCTTCCGCCCATCCATTTACCAATCAATACATTCATACATACTTACATAAAGTACATACATACATAAACCCACCTATTTAATAGTTCATGCACCCATACATCCAATAACCCAATTACCCACCAGCACATCCATCCATCCATCCTCCCATCTGTTCATCCATTAATCTTTCCATCTATCCGTCCATCCACCCACCAGTGGGTCCATCCATTCATATTTACATACACAAACCCACCTTTCCATCCATCAATACACCCACCTATCCAATCACCGTCCATCCAATCAAATTGCATAACCAACCCACCCATCCATCCACCCAACCACTCATCCATCCACCCATCTGTTTGTCCTTCCACCCATCCATCAGTCAGTATATTCATCCATCCATACATATAAAAATCCACCTATACATCCATCCATGCACCAATCCACCCACCTATTCTTTCATACAACCATCCACCGATTTCTCCACTCACCCATCTGTCTACCCACCCACCCATCTGCTTGTCCTTCCACCCATCCACCCACCAGTCAGTACATTCATCCATCCATCAATCAACACACCTATACATCCAACTACCCATTCATGTACCAATCCACCCACCTATCGTTCCATACATCCACCCATCCATCCGTGCATCCATCCATGTAGTAATGCTCTCTGCTAGAAAGAGTGAGATTACATCTGATTGGTTCTTGATTGGACTTCACTTTACACATCCTCGCTGATGTATAACAAGCCAGCAGCTGGCAGGAATGTTGAACAGATCCGAGCTGAGAAATTCAGCTAAAATGAACAAATTGAAAAAATGCCCCAATTCCCTGAGAGGGGCAGATGTTGTGAAAACACGTTATGAGTAATTAGAGAGATGCAGCCACACAGAGCTCGTTATACACAGAATTATTTCAGAGTTTGGCCACAAGCTGCCTCCTGTGACAATGGGACCGCCAGCCGAGATAAGACAAATCCCAGTAGGTATGGAAAGCAAACTCTGCAAACTTCTAAACTTTCTAACATGGGTGTTAAAATGCAACCAGAGATCCTGCCAGCATAATTAATGTTCTGTCAAAGGATGTAAAAGTTTAGAGGTCAAAGATGATGGCTTCAGAAAAGGCCTGTAGGGTCAGGGTGTAAGCTGTGCCAAAATAAAATCTAAGCACAAGGCAAATAACTATTCACTAGCATTGCCTATGGGCTCCTTGCAGCTAATCCTTCCCCCAGTACTGACTTACCATGCCTTCTGTACTATGTATCGTGTGGAGTTAGCCATCTAGGAAGGGCAGGGCTTTGCTTCCTCTGAGCTGTCAACCTGAAAACCATTGATTTGATGACTGATGGGGTATTGATCAAGAAGCAATAGGAAGGCGAGGGAAGCACAAATCCACAGAATGGATGAAGCAAATGCAGTGAGTTCCTTGCAATACCAACCCTCAGATGCAGCTTCCTCTCCGGCAAGGAGAACAGGGAGCAGCACAGTATTTATATAATTAAATATTATTCCTAATCTGGTGAGCCTAGCAGTCAGGGGGATGATCCCATACTACAGATATACAGCTACAAGTCTATAGAAAAATAAACTACAGTGAGACAAATGATAGGTGTTCATTCATTTCTTTTAATTTACCTGGTGATCCTGCCAGTTTATTATTATCCACTTTCTTCAGCGTCCGTACAAAACGTCAATCACGTCAGGTAATCATAGATTTACATAAAACACGCCCCCCCTTCCACATTTGAATTACGCACGCTTATGCCGGCTTTGTGAATACTGAACTTGCTCCTGTAAGTTACGGGGGCGTAGCGTAAATACGATACGCTGCACCGCCGTAAGAACAAGCGCAGGTACGTGAATCTAGCCCAGTGTTTATAAATATTGTTCAGATGTGATTCAGGCTAGATTCACCTTGCTGCGAATCAAAAATCGCGTGATTTTACCGCGATTTCGTGGCCACGATTTTGCCGCAATTCCCAGCCACGATTTCAGGGAATGCCAGTCTATAGAGCTGAATTTGCTTTGCACACGGATCAAACTTGCACAGGACCCTTTTTTCCCGCAGCTTAGATTTGTACCGCACTGATGGGAACTGCACTAATAGAAAACAATGTTATTTTAATGACTGTGAATTTGACAAATCGCAACGGCTCAAATTTGCAATAGAATTCGCAGCAGTGTGAACCCGGGCCTTAAAGGGATTATAAAAACTGCTTTTGTTTCATTCATCCGAAGATCAATGAGATGGACTGCTATCTGTATTTGATGTCAGTTAAAACAACCTGACAAGTAAAAAAATAAAATAAAAGTTATATGAAATTTGTGTTTATTTACCCCTTCTTAACCCGTAGTCTAAGCTTATTCAGTCCTATTTAATGCCTTCTCCCCATAACTATTATTTTCCTGCTGATTTTTTTATTTTTATATTTTACATTTTTCTAATATTAATATTAAAAAAAAAAAAAAAATTATGCATTTTGTTTGTTCATTTTTTGTTGCATCAAAAATAAAAGCGCAGAATTGAAAAAAAATGCCTTTATTTCATTTGTAAATAACTTTGCAATGCTTTGTACCAGATTTATCACTGTAAAGTCATTTTAACTAATAATAGAAAAAAATATATACTTTTCATTTACAATAACAATATATATTTTTTAATCTCACACCGACTAAATTAGAAAATAATGCTTTTAGTAGTATTACTTACTTTCTTTTTTTAAATGGATCACATAAAAATATTTTAAAAGACAATATAACCAAAAGAAAGTCTTGTTTGTCAAGTAAAAAAAAAACAAATATATATATTTACTACCTTGTTATGTTCAGTAAGTTATTGCCAAAACAAACAGTCCCATAGCGTAAATGTAAAAATTGCTTTGGTCCATAGAGGGCATACAGGCGTGAGAACTGAGCAGGTTAAAGGATAAGTATGAATGGGCATTAGGCACAAAGGGGCAGATCCACAAAGATCTGCACCGGCGCAGCGTATCTAAGATACGCTACGCCGCCGTAACTTACTTGGCTTTGGTTTGAATCCTCAATGAATTTGCACCGTAAGTTACGGCGGCGTAGTGTATCTCTCGCGGCGTAAGGGCGCGGAATTCAAATGCGGCGGGTAGGGGGCGTGTTTCATTTAAATGAAGCACGTCCCCGCGCCGAACAAACTGCGCATGCGCCGTCCCTAAAATTTCCCACCGTGCATTGCGCTAAATGACGTCGCAAGGACGTCATTGTTTTGACGTGAACGTAAATGGCGTCCAGCCCCATTCACAGACGACTTACGCAAACGACGTAAAATTTTCAAAATTTTCAAAATTCTATTTCCAAATTTCGACGGAAAAAAGTCAGATGGGGCCCCCACACGGTCGGAATATCCGATGAAAAAATTCCGTCTGGCTTTTTTGATCAGAAATTCCGATGGTGTGTACAAAGCATTAGAAGTATATGTGGACTCTACAGGGATGTTCAACACCGACACAATCATTCAACAAGGCAATGCAAACAGCAGTGTCGTTATGTGCGGTTCAATAAGCCTCGGGAACCAATCAGATATTTGTTTACTGTAGTCAGAAAAGAAATGTTGTTTTGTGGGTTCCTGCACACTCTGTCTTATTAAACAAGCCCGCAGCGGGAGGAGTGACACCAAGGCTGTTTTGTGTCATTGCACACAGTTTTTAGTTTGTAGAAAGCCCCGAAGAGCCGTTCATGCACATAGTTGGCAGGACGCGGCGGTACACTTCTCAGCGTACAGCTGGTCGCCTAATCAAGTGCACTCTTCCAGCGCTACACTCCTGACTTCCCCCTGACCCGGCTGTATGTATGAAGACTCCCTCGCCATGAACATCTGTCATATCTCATTTCAGACTGAATAGAATAAAAAAAAATATAACATTCCTTTCCTGCATTTATATAACACCAAAAGCAGCAGTTCTAAAGAGAGTACATCAGAATCGGTCATATTAGTCCTTGTCCAAAAGGAGCTTACAATCGAATCGCCCTTTCACACTCATACATGCATATTCAAGGACCAGCTTATATACTGTCCAGATAGATCTATCTATCTATCTATCTATCTATCTATCTATCTATCTATCTATCTATCTATCTATCTATCTATCTATCTATCTATCCATCTATCTATCTATCTATCTATCTATCCTTGCACCCATCCATCCAGTCACCCAGTGACATATCCATCACATCAACCCTCCCACCCATCCATTAACCCATTTCTTCATCCATCCACCACACCCTCCATGTGCCCACCCACCCATCCATCAAATCATCCACTCACCTTTCCATCCATCCAAGAATCCATCCATCCATCCATTAGTTCAACTACTTATCAACCGTTCCATCCATGCACCAAACCCAGTGTTCCTTTCAACTACCCACCCACATAATACAGTAGCCATCAAATCACCCACCCATCTACCCATCCATAACCTAAACAATTTTCATCCATCCAATTTTCATCCATCCAGGTATTCATTTACCCCTCTATCTGTGCACCCCACCAGCCATCCATCCAATCATACACTTCATGGCTACCTACCCTGTGGGGCCTGGTTCTGTATCAATGAGTCATGACCAGACTGATTTTGGATGGAGCAGTGAGAAGGAAGAAGACCTTTCAGTTTTATCCGTTGGTGAGATTCACCCTCTCTATGTGCTATTGTCACAGTGGCTAAAAGTAATGGGAAATGCTAAACATACAGTTGTCACCAGAACAGGAAATCTTCTATTGGGGACACCTCTTCAAGTGACAGCTCACTATAAGGATATTTCCCTTACTTTGCAGACGTCTCCTTACACTTTCTGTTGTGAAGTGAAGAGAATTCTCCCTGATGAAATACAGAAATGCGTTTTGACTAATCCCTTCTTAAATCAAAAATCATTTTGGACTTATGTACAAATAAACAAATGACATATATAGAGTGATCTATTGCTAGGATGAACACATCAGATTTTTTTTTCTGAGTCTCCCAGGTAACAGTTGTATTACCTTTCGATCCTGCCATTCAATCTGTTATTTTTCTTCTTCCTGTACCAGAGTGACAACGCTGTTCATTTTGCAGCTAAATCATGTTGTCACCCTTTGGACAGGGTAGTCTTAGGTGGATTTTATATAAGAAACAAACCCAAACCAAGATTTTTTTTTAAGCAGTTACAGCAGCATTTATTTCCTTTTTGAAAATTAAGGGGCAGATCCACAAAAGAATTACGCCGGCGTATCTATTGATACGCCGCGTAATTTTAAAGTTCCCGCGTCGTATCTTTGTTTTGTATCTACAAAACAAGATACGACGGCATCTGGGATCGATCCGACAGGCGTACGTCTTAGTACGCCGTCAGATCTTAGGTGCATTTTTTCCGCCTGCCGCTAGGTGACGTTTCCTTCAAATTCCGCGTCGAGTATGCAAATTAGCTAGTTATGGCGATCCACGGAAAAAAAAATTAAGTTACGGCGGCGTAGTGTATCTTAGATACGCTACGCCCGGCAGAGAGAAGCGCCGATCTACGTGGATCTGCCCCAAAAGGTTTAAACCGTATGAATAAAAGCTTACCTTTCCAAATTCTTTGTAACTGACACTTTTGGACTTCATGTACATGTTAAGACAAATTTAATTAAAGTCTGTGAAATAAAAAAGAAAAAGTTTTATTAGAAAAATTAATAGTATCATTATTGTACCTGAACCGAAGAACAAGAATTTCATATATATCGCAACTTACCAGCCCTTAAAATATAACTAAAGGCAAAACTCTTTTTTAGTTTTGGATGAAGTGGAGAAGGATTAGAACCCCTGCCAGATTTTTTTTTCTATTCTGCACTGGCTGTCTTTGAAATTGCCCCAGCCCCTGTCCAAATCCAATCCGGGGACAAAACCAGGGACGGGCTTGGTACGGGGACAGTGTCCTCAATTCAGGGACTGTCCCTGGTAACCGGGGATGTCTGTGCCCCCGTTAGGGATAATGGTCATTAGGTCACTATATGACCTAATGATTATCACAGAGAGTGAAAGTGAAAGAAAATCCCATGTTTTGAGTTGTCACCAGAACAGCAATAGAGGTAGGCTGACCAGACATCCCCAGATTGAGGACACTGTCCCCGGGCCAAGTCTGTCCCCGGTTTTGTCCCCAGATTGGATTTGAACAGGGGCTGGGGCAATTTCAAAGACAGTCAGTGCAGAATAAAAAAAAAATTATGAACTACACACCCCCTGCCCTGCCACTCCTACTAGCTTAGGGGGGTGTATTTTTTTCCATTATCTGTGCCCCTTTCTGATGATCATGTGCTGGTCGGAGTGGAGGGAATATTTCTTCAGTTTCGGGTGCATGCCCATTCAGCTCCACTCACACGTTCTTAAGTCCCGGCCAGCTGCCTGCCTGCCTATCTCCTTGCCTTCCCTGGTGGAGTGATTTTCCTCCCCCCCCACCCAGTAGTAGCCAGGGCCCTGAGAGTAAGATTTGACAGGCGGCGGTGCCGGCCAGAGAGTCGCTGATTGCCACCATAACTAGTCAAAAAAAAATGTCCCTGGATTTCATTTAAAAAATCTGGTCACCTTAATAGAGGGGAAACTTCCATTGGAGACACCTGTTCTGGTGAAAACCTGGGATTTCCACATTTTGGATAGAGTTCCTCTCACTTTCTGCTTTGGCTATAGGACAGGAAGTAAACAGAAATATCCCCCAATGGGACACAGGTGGTGAAAAGGAAACGGACAGGGGATATAACCTTCTCTTAGTGCCGGTTCAGTCAGGGTCAACCTGACTTACAGCGCGACTTTGCAAGGCGACTTCAGTGCGACTTGGAGCAACTTACAACGCGACTTAAAGTTGCCTCCAGGACAGGCGACTTTGGCTGTGGCCAATCACAGAATAATCAGCTCTGTGGGAGGGGTTTGCCTGAGTAAACTCTTTTCTTTTCCTGTAAAGTTGCTTCAGTTAAGACACTGATCCGACTTTGGAGGCAACTTCCATTGAAATCAATGGGTACAAGTTGCCTAGAAGTCGCCTTGAAGTAGTACAGGAACCTTTTCTGAAGTCGGAGTGACTTCAGTAGTGTGCATTAAGACGGCTCTCATTCACTTCAATGGAATTTCTCATGTTGCGCGAATTGAGGCGCCACAAGTCGGATCCCAAGTTGTGGTAGTGTGAACCAGCACTAACTCTATCCAAAATAAAAAAATAAATGTTGCTTTTAGTTCTACTTTAAATGTGGTGTCTACATTTGTTTTGTTTTTTTTAGGCTTTTATTCCTTTGTTTTAGCTAAGGCTCCTACCAGTAAAATACTTTCTGCCCTAGGGAAACAACCCTCCCTGTACTGTACCAAACCTACCAAGACATGGCGGTCCACCTAAACTGACAGGCCGGGCAAGGAGCGCATTAATCAGAGGAGCAGCCAAGAGGCCCATGGTAACTCTGGAGGAGCTGCAGAGATCCACATCTCAGGTGGGAGAATCTGTCCACAGGACAACTATTAGTTGTGCTCTCCACAAATCTGACCTTTATGGAAGAGTGGCAAGAAGAAAGCAATTATTGAAAAAAACCCATAAGAAGTCCCATTTGCAGTTTGTGAGAAGCCATGTGGGGGACACAGCAAACATGTGGAAGAAGGTGCTCTGGTCAGATGAGACCAAAATGTGAATTTTTGGCCTAAAAACAAAATGCTATGTGTGGCAAAAAACTAACACTGCACATCACCCGAACACACCATCCCACTGTGAAACATGGTGGTGGCAGCATTATGTTGTGCTTTTCTTCAGCAGGGACAGGGAAGCTGGTCAGAGTTGATGGGAAGATGGATGGAGACAAATACAGGGCAATATTAGAAGAAAACCTGTTATGCCGCGTACACAAGATCGGAATTTCCGACAAGAAAAGTTTGACCGATGTAAAGGGGACTCCAATGGTGGACCCTGATGTGAAAGTTAATCTAATGGGGACATTGGTGTAAGGGGAACTCTAAAGGGGATTTTTTTCTTGGTCTGCAATTAATTTGTAAAATATACAATGCAGACCACATACTGAAAACTTTGGAGACCCCTGGTCTAGAACAGGGGAGAAATGCATTTACTTATCTGATCCTCTTATTCTCCAGCAGGTGGCACTCCCCCGCGCTCCAGCCATAAATTGTCCGTTGGCGCCCTAATGCCCAGTGCAGGGTCATGGACCCTGCACTCGTCTTGATGAGGTCAGTTCTTTAGACCCATGGAGCAAAGAGGAGACGATGCTGTGGGAATGGGTCTAGCAGTACGGAGGAGCAAAGGATCTGGTAAGTAAAAGTGATTTTCTGCGCCTCCATAGACCTAAATGCACAATTAACCCTTCAAGTGGAGGCACAGTCCTACTGCAGGGGTTAATTTTATAGTTTCCTGAAGTTGGCCTTTAACAGATTTGCCTAAAAAAGAGCAAATAAGAAAAGTTAATTGCTGGTATTTGCATACACTTTATCCACATACAGTTCCCAGAATACAATATCCCTTTCTAATAAAAATGACATACAAGCCTCAGCAATGTACAATTTGTTGGCTTTGGGGATTTTCCCTGCGTTCATATTCAGCGGTATTAATTCACTCAAACTCCATAATCAGTTCCCACCGACAAGATTGCTTAGTTTTAAGATGGCGGACCCCCCTTCCCTAAGCCGTCTTGTATTTTGAGACAGTTTAGCAGTTTGCACAAGTATAATGGAGTCCATCACACTATAGAAATGCCGCTTTCGCGATATTTTGACTCCCGGCTGTCACCGAACCGTACGCTGCAAAAAAAATAACGTATTATTTCTAAATATATCCGTCTGAAAAGCTTCTGTTATAGCAGCCGGCATAACCGCCTTACCCTCCACTTTACAGCCGGATCTATAGAAGAGGGCGCACATGCAGCCATATTGATAAGCGCCCGCTCGCGTCTTGTTGGGGGGGGATAAATATCGCTTCCCGGGGTTAAAATATCTCTGTGATGTCTTGAGAAATTGGCATCTGTGTAAGAGCATCTGAAGTCCCCTCTCAATATATTATCCGCTTTGTGTTCCAATTTCAACTTTAATTTCATGGCTAAACAGCTAACCTGCGAGCTGTAATTGCCGTGACTGGCATAAGAAATCCATCATCTCCCAACGCCGCGCTGCATAATGCCACGTGGCACCCGCTGATATCGCTAATAAAAAAAAGAACCGGCATTAGACAGATTTAAACTTCTTGACTTGGTTTTACATCTGCAAACTTATTTTCAGCCGAAATAAGATCATGGGCGCTCTGCCTGGCGCTCTGCCTGGCAGAGATACGGGGCTATTCTGATCCATTTTCTTCTATTTCTTTCCCTTACGAGATAAGACCTCAAGGAACAAGGCGCTCAAACCTATTAAATGTTCCGGGCGCAGCTGACTCCGCGTTTAAAGACTTCAAGTCACTTTGCTAAACCCTTGTAGACCGGGAATTAAACAACCGGCTTTGGTAGATGGTGAATATGGAAGTTGTAGAATGGGGATTCGTTTCTTTATTGAAAGGTTTTGCGCGTTGGAATCAGGGGCGGACTGAAAACTCATGGGGCCCCCCGGTAATAGAAGCTTATGGGGCCCCAGGGCAATAGGAGATTATGGGGCCCCCAGGCAATTGATTATGGGGCCACACAGTATACACACACATACAGTATACATACACAGTATACACACACACACACACACACACAGATTACACATACACACACTGAAAAGGTACTGGAGAGGCAGGACAGCTATAATCTTGGGATTTTTAAAAAAACACAGATTTTTACATACTGTCCTTGGTTTTACTAAGGCTGGCAACCCTGATGGGGCCCCCCAGTGGCACGGGGCCCTCGGGCATTGCCGGAATGCCCGAATGGTCAGTCCGCCCCTGGTTGGAATGTTGCGTTGGGGGGAATTGTGTGGCATTTATGCCTACAGAAAACATAGGGGCGGCCTTTAATAGGATATTGTCAAGATAAAGCCATCCATAATGAAACAGATGTGTAAGGGGCCTAACTCTACTTTGCCAGAAAAATAAAATATTGCAAATAAACAAAATAATAATAATAATAATAATAATAATAATAATAATAATAATAATATAGCATAAATAATCACTACACAAGCCAAATTGCAATTTAAAGTGATACCAAAAAGCTTCAAATATATATATATATTTTTAAATAACAAACATGTCATACTTACCTCTGTGGGGGTGGCAGACTGGCGCTGGTTGTCCTTTGGCAGTCTCAGTGTGTTTAGTTCGGGTGATCACCCATGAGAGAGGGATATCAGCTCAAGGAAAGAAGACACACATGCATTATGGCTGAAATCATCTCTCTGCCCTTTACTGTTAATATTATGAGAGTATATGCATTACAAAAAGGGGAAGGGCCGTATTATCTAAACAATATGTGATTGGCTAATACAAAACAATATGTGATTGGCTAATACAGAACGGTATGTGATTGGCTAATACAGAACAATATGTGATTGGCTGTTCGTTTTGCACAGTGTGGCCCCGAACATGGGGTCCCTCGGCGGCTGTCTCGGCACCTCCCCGCTTCTGATAATCCCCCTCTGGGAAGCTCTCTCCCCAGGGTGCTACCTTGCGGGCGCCCCCTTGAGTCCTTTTTTCCCCACAAGTAGAGCTTTCTTTTGGTGGTATTTGATCACCTCTGCGGTTTTAATTTTTTGCGCTATAAACAAAAAAGAGCGACAATTTTGGAAAAAAATACAATATTTTTTACTTGTTGCTATAATAAATAGCCCAATTTTTTTAAAAAAACAAAACATTTTTTTTTCTCAGTTTAGGTCGATACGTATTCTTCTACATATTTTTGGTAAAAAAAAAAAAAAAAATCGCAATATGCGCAAAAGTTATAGCGCCTACAAAATAGGGGACAGAATTATTATTTTTTATTATTTTTTTTTTACTAGTAATGGCGGCGATCTGCGATTTTTATTGGGACACATCGGACACTTGACAAATTTTTGGCACAATTCACATTTATACTGCGATCAGTGCTATAAATATGCACTAATTACTGTATAAATGTGACCGGCATTGAAGGGGTTAACACGAGGGGGTGAGGAAGGGGTTAAATGTGTACCCTGCATAGTGTTCTAACTGTGGGGGAGGGGGACTGACTGGGGAGGTGACCGATCTGTGTCCCTATGTACAAGGGACACAGATCGGTCTCCTCTCTCCCTGACAGGACGCTGTCTCTGTGTGAGCCGGCAATGAGAGATGATCTCATATGTTTACATTTGAGATCATCTCTCATTGGCCGCATAGATTGCATAGCAAACGGCCACTCTGATTGGCCGTTCATGGCGATCTGTGATTGGCTGTGTCCAAGGGACACGGCCAGCACAGAATTTCCCCGCTGCGCGCTCGGGAGCGCGCGTGGGGAACGAGCAAAGGGGCGGACGTCAATTGAAGTCCTCCTGGATTTTCAGGTCCGCGCTGAAGCCGTCATTCGGCTATAGCGCGGGCCTCAATCGGTTAAGATAAAACTTGAAAAGCTGTCATATACATACAGCAGCTCCTCTATGTGCATGTCCTGAAAATTCTAATTACAGGTTCTCTGGTCCATTCAGCAGAATTCTGTCCTGGCATTGCTAATCACCAGGTGACAGTTCCTGCATCCACACAATATTCTCAATACCAACCGAAAAAAAAATCAGCAGCCATGCCCTTCAATTAGCACCATTGCTGAACCATTTCAGACACATGAGATGCTCTAATTATAATTTACATCTGGCCAGATCTGTTGACTAAACATAAGTCTTATGTACAGGAGGTTATTAAACTCTTGTGGAAGACGCTTAATGAATATATTCACCGGAAACTCTGACAAAAGCGCAAAATTATTGGCACATGGCCAGCCGGAATGGCGTGCGTGGAGTTTCCGAATTTAGCTTCCGGTAGATTCGATTTTTTTTTGTCTGTTTTGAAGACTCTGCAGCTGAGGAGGTATTTGATAAAACAGAAATTTCTCAGTGAAAAGCAAATCTATGAGAATTCAGGTTTCAGGCAGCTGGGACTTATTTTGGAATTGAATGGGTCAGCATTTATTACTGTACAGTTAGAGCAAAACGGACGATTTATAGAAGTTTAATCATAATGCGAAAATAAAAAGGGTAGTAATTCACTAATCAAATTAATAATTTAGTTCTCTATAGTGTATTTTACAAGATTGTAGACACCTGACCATCACGCTTACATACTCACCAACTTTATTGTCCTGGGACACTAAACCTGCCCACAGTGTTTCCACCTTATGGGTGGGTGTGCCTAAATAACGCCCACTTTGCTAGTTGGTAACACCCAGATGCTGCCTCTAAATTATGCAGGGACTGCGCATCAAAGGTTGGCCCCACCCACAGCCTGCCTTTAAACATTCAGGCACTGCCCATCACAGGTTGGCCCCACTCGTGCCCGATATACGTCGGCAGAATGGCACGGCTGGGCACAATCACGTACCTGTACGTGATTGTATAATGCCCAGCCGTGGGTCACGGGCGCGCGCCCGCGACCCGGTCCGAAGCTCCGTGACCTCGGCCGCAGGACTCGCGGACCTGATCGCCGCTGGAGTCCCACGATCGGTCCCCGGAGCTGAAGAACAGGGACAGCTGTGTGTAAACACAGCTTCCCCGTTCTTCACTGTGGCGGCTTCATCGATCGTGTGATCCCTTTTATAGGGAGACACAATCGATGACGTCACACCTACAGCCACACCCCCCTACAGTTGTAAACACACTTCAGGTCACACATTACCCCATCAGCGCCCCCTGTGGTTAACTCCCAAACTGCAATTGTCATTTTCACAATAAACAATGCAATTTAAATTGTGAAAATTACAATGGTCACAAAAATGTGTCAAAATTGTCCGAAGTGTCCGCCATAATGTCGCAGTCACGTAAAAAATCGCTGATCGCCGCCATTAGTAGTAAAAAAATAAAATAAAAATGCAATAAAACTATCCCCTATTTTGTAAACGCTATAAATTTTGCGCAAACCAATCAATAAACGCTTATTGCGATTTTTTTTCTCCAAAAATAGGTAGAAGAATACGTATTGGCCTAAACTGAGGAAAAAATAGTTTTTTTATATATTTTTGGGGGAAATTTTACTATAGCAACAAGTAAAAAATATTGAATTTTTTTCAAAATTGTCGCTCTATTTTTGTTTATAGCGCAGAAAATAAAAACCGCAGAGGTGATCAAATACCACCAAAAGCAAGCTCTATTTGTGGGAAAAAAGGACGCCAATTTTGCTTGGGAGTCACGTCGCACGATCGCGCAATTGTCAGTTAAAGCGACGCAGTGCAGAATCGCAAAAAGGGGCCTGGTCCTCATGGCTCAGTTCCCTGCAATGAATGTCTTTTTGAGTTACTGCACATGAGTAGTAACTCAAATAAGGTTGATGCTGTGATCCAGGGGCATGGCCTTGGACACAGCATCAGCCCGGGCAGAGGGCCAAGTTGTGGGACTGTACCAGAAATCTTGAACAGTTGGCATGTATGCACTTATAGGATCTTGTTGAACATCCACTTCCAAAACCATGGGCATTAGTATGGAATTGGCCTCATTTGGACTTTTTCTCGGCTCGTCGTAGTGTTTTACGTCACCGCATTTTGGACAGTCGGAATTTAGTGTGACAGTGTGTATGCAAGACAGCTTGAACGGAATTCCGAACGTGTGCACAGGGCATTAGGTACAGGAAGGAGCAGAGTCCTCCAGCAGTGCAGAGTATTTTAGGAGAGAAGAGTTAGATACAGGAAGGAGCAGAGTCCCCCAGCAGAGTAATTTGGGAGATGAGAGTTAGAGGAAGAAACACAGTCCTCCACGAGAGTAACTCAGGAGGAGAGAGTTAGATAGAGGAAGGAGCTCCAGTTTTAAGCCTCTCTCATTGTTCGTGTAAATTTGCCAAATCCACAATCTGCATGCCACCTCGTTCTTCTTCTGTGGCTGTCAAATGGTGCCTAAGCCTTTATATTTTTTCTAATATTGGATGTCAACTAGATAAACTATGTTATAATTTGAGAGAGCTAAATTAGTTAGAAGAAGGAGCAAAGTTGTACACACGACCGAGGAACTCGTCGGAAAAGACACATCGTTTTCCTCGACGAGTTCCTTGTTAGGCTTGTCGAGGAACTCCACAAGCTTGCTTTGCGTACACATGGTCAAGACAAAATCTCCTCCTTCTCAAACGTGGTGACGTACAACACTTACAATGGCAGGGGAAGTTCGATTCCACTGGCACAACCCTGGGGGCTGCTTTTGCTAATCTCATGTTACTGCGTGTTAATTAAAAGTTTGGTAAGAGACGATTTGCACTTTTCAGTCGGTGACAGCGTGAAAAATGTGTTATCTCCATTACAAATGCTACTTTTTCACCCGTCTCATACTTTATTCTGAGCATGCAAGGGTTTCTTAGCATACACACGCTCGAGTTTCTCATCAAAAACCAGCCCGACGAGAAACACAACGAGGAAATTGAGACTCCCGTCGAGGAAAAAGAGAACTTGTTCTCTTTTTTTCTCGTCGAGTTCCTCGACAGTTTCCTCGATGAAAAACGTACACACGACCGTTTTCCTCGGCAAAAAAGCTCTCCCACCAAGTTTCTTGATGGATTCTGTCGAGTTTCTCGGTCGTGTGTACGAGGCCTTAGATAGAGGAAAGAATAGAATCCTCCAACAGTGGAGAGTATTTCAGGGAAGGGGAGTTATATAGATGAAGGAGCTGAGGCCTCCAGCAGAGTAAGGATGGGAAGTGTTATCATAATGGGGGATTTTAATTATCCAGACATAGACTGGGCAGAGGGAACCACGTATTCATCGAAGGCTCGCCAGTTCCTAAATGTCTTGCGGGACAATTTCATGGGTCAGATGGTAGACGCACCAACTAGAAACAAGATTACTAGATCTACTGATTACCAACAATATAGACCTGATCACGGATGTGGAAATAGCGATCACAGGTCAATTGGCATCAGTAGAAATCACACAAATAGGAAACAAAGGTGAACACAAAGACACTGAATTTCAAAAGAGCCAACTTCCCTAAACTACGAACCTTGCTAGAAGATATAAAGTGGGATAAAATCTTAGAAACAAAGAACACAGAGAAGAGATGGGTTTGCTTTAAGAGCATATTAAATGGGGGCATTAGCCAGTGCACCCCATTGGGAAAGAAATTTAAAAGAGCAAAATGAAAGTCCTGGATGGCTTAACTCCAAAGTAAAAATGCATATAAAAGCAAAAGGAGAAGGCCTTCAAAAAAGACAAGGCTGAGGGATCATCATCAGCATTCAGACTTTACAAAGAATGCAACAAGATATAAAAGGGTGCAATTATAATAATAAATCACCGGGACCAGATGGCTTGCACCCGAGGGTACTTAGGGAACACAAACAAGTAATTGCCTGACCATTGTTCCTAATTTTTACTGACAGTCTACTGACTAGAATGGTACCAGCTGATTGGAGAAAAGCCAATGTAGCACCAATATTTAAAAAAGGGACAAAATACATCCCTGGGAATTACAGACAGACCAGTTAGCCTAACATCAATAGTAGGCAAGCTCTTGGAGGGGATGAGAAGGGACTATATACAAGATTTTAGTAAGGAAAACTGAATCATTAGCAGTAATCAGCATGGATTAATGAAGAATCTTTCTTGCCAAACCAATCTATTAACCTTCTATGAGGAGGTGAGCTGCCATCTAGAAAAAGGAAGGCCTGTGGACGTAGTGTATCTGGATTTTGCAAAAGCATTTGACACAGTTCCCCATAAACGTTTACTGTACAAAGTAAGGTCCGTTGGCATGGACCATAGGGTGAGTACATGGATTGAAAACTCGCTACAAGGACGAGTTCAGAGGGTGGTGATGAATAGGCAATTATCAGAAACCATGAATCAGACCGAGACATAAGTACAGTTAAAGTGGATGTAAACCCAAGTTGTTTTTTTTTGCTGTCACAATGTAGAGTAAACAATTTCCTATCATCTGTGCCCAGTCTTGCCACAAAGAGGTAATCCAGCTCTGAGCAATCCTCTTTTATTGTTCAGTGAAATAAAATGGACTTATAGAGAAAAACCTTGGTCCGTTCCGCCCCCTTGCTGTGAGTGACAGGTTATTTACATATCTCATGCACTAGCCTGGAGACAGGCATTATTTTTTAATTCCCACCCTACTTTTCTGAAGTCATGTGGTTACTTTTCTGGATTTTGACTGGATGTTAGTGATCATAGCAGAGTAAGTAATACATAGGAAAAAATGCATGTTGACAAGGGGAGTGTAGAGGTGGGCGGGGAGTCTACTGACATCACGACTCCACCCACTGAGCTTCATACAACCGATCCACCTACAGAATCTGTAGTTTTCCAGTTCTTATAACATACAGAGGGGAGACATTTGACAGGTAAGGATACATGCAGGAGGCATGTATATCCTTATAGATAACCACTATGGCAGTAGTTTAGAAAGGAGGAGAGTGGGTTTACATCCACTTTAAGGCCTCGTACAGAGGAAATCTATCCGCTGGAATCCAGTCCAGCGGACTGATCCGGTCGTCTGTACAGACTCACCGGATCAGTCCATCCGCTCCCCTCCCTCGCATGCGTCGTAATGATTCGACGCATGCGTGGAAGTATTTACCTTCCAGCGTCGCGCACGTCGCCGCGCCATCATCGTGGCGACGGCGCGACACGTCACCGCGGATGTATTCTGCGCGGATTTCGATCTGATAGTGTGTACAGCCATCAGATCCAAATCCGCCAGAGGATTTATCCGCTGGAAACGGTCCGGCGGACCGTTTCCAGCAGATATCCTCTCGTGTGTACGGGGCCTGAGTCGCACTTGTATAATAATAATAATAAAAAGATAAACAGAGTTAAGCGTAGTCAAAACATAGCCAGAGTTCAGAAACCAGATCAGATAGTCAGCCAAGCCAAATGTCAGAGAGCCAGAGATAAACGTAGTAGAACAGCAAGCAGGATCTGGAGCCAGAAGGAACACCTGCCAAGCAAGTCTTCAACAGGAACGCAGGAGATAGTCTCTGTGATGTTGACCAAGGCAAAGGCAGAGATCATTTGAGCTGAACGGCTTAAGTAGGCAGGACTGACGAGCAGGATATAATCAACAGGTGAGTCACTGTGGAGAAATAGGAGCTGGAATCAACTCACTAGAATTAGAAGAAAAGAGGTTTAACCTTAAAGTGGTTGTAAACCCCCCCCCCCTTTCACCTTGCACCTACAGGCGCAGGCGCACTGAGCGTGCCGTTTTTGTGAATGGGATAATGGGGGGTTAATGCCGTAATCCCAAACATGCGCTGGGATCTGCCGGTCCTGCGCGCATGCACGGGAGTGACACCATCGCCGCTCCGGCCAGTCACAGCACCGGAGCGGCGATACAAGGAAGAAGATCGGAGGAGACATGGCGGTGGCGGCGGAGGGGACCCTGGAGAACTTTGGGGGCTTCGATCTCAGGTAAGTCAATCATAGTGAACTAGTATGCTATGCATACTAGCTCATTATGAGTTTCTCTTGCAGGGTTTAAAAAAAAAATGTTAGAGGGTTTACTTCCTCTTTAAACTGCGTAGAGGGTTCTGTACTGTGAGGCCTTGTACACACAACCGAACATATCCGCTGAAACTGGTCCGCGGACCAGTTTCCGCAGACATGTTTGGTCGTGTGTAGGGCCGACCGGACAATTTTCCGGCCTAACGGACAGGTTTCCAGCGGACAAAAGTTTCTTAGCATGCTAAGAAACTTGTCCGCTGGAAGCCTGTCCGTCGGACATGTCCGATGGTCAGTACGACTCATTGGACATGTCCGCTGGCCCGAGAACCCACGCATGGCGTCGAAGTGAAGCATTGAACTTCCGGGTTTGTGGACGTGGCGGCGTCAACCTCACCGCCACGTCAACGCGCCGTCTGTCCGCGGGGATTTTGTGTACAACCATCAGACCAAAATCTCAGAGCGGACATGTTCGCTCGTCTGTACAAGGCCTAAGAGCGGCAAAGATGTGGAGTTCCCTTCCACAGGCGGTGGTTTCAGCAGGCGGCATCGATAGTTTAAAAGAAATATTAGATTGACACCTGAACGACCGCAAAATACAGGAATATACAATGTAATACTGACATATGATCACACACATAGGTTGGACTCAGGGGCGGACTGACCATTGAGTCACTCGGGCACTGCCCGAGGGCTCCATGCCACTAGGGGGCCCCATCAGGTTTGCCAGGCTCAGTAAAACCAGGGACAGTATGTAAAAATTTGTTTGTTTTTTACATCTGTCCCTGATATGTCCGAAACTTAGATGCTTTTGATGTGAAAATCCCGAGATTTTAGCTGCCCTCTGCACTGCCTTCTGGCATGGTGGCCATCTGTAAGCCCAGGGGCCCCATAATCTTCTATTGCCCGGGGGCCCCATGAGTTGTCAGTCCGCCCCTAGTTGGACTTAATGGACTTGTGTCTTTTTTTATACCTCACCTACTATGTAACTATGAGAGTTAGATAGGGGAAGGAGCAGTGTCCTCCAGCAGAGTATTTTAGGAGAGGTAGATATTGGAAATGTCTTTGGACTTCCGTTTGGCCTAAATTGGTTGTCATTACAAAGCTGTGATGTTGCTGTGTCCCCTAGAACATGGTGTCACGCCCTCACGCCGCTGCTATTTTCATTTTCAGGTCTTATCAGGCTCCATGAACATATATTTAGCACCCAGATAGAGGTGTACCATGTCACTTGTCTTATTTTGGTGTCGACTTGTTTATACTATCTTCGGTGTTTGTACGCTCACAGCGCTGAGAAGTTGTCACGGTACTGAATGGGAATTCGTATTTCTCACCAACGGAGTACAATTCAGTTTTTTTCTAACAGCGCCCCAAGTGTTGGGTTCTTAAAATATTTTTTGTAGAATCAGAGGGCCAGATTCACAAAGAGATACAACGGTGTATCTCCTGATACGCCGTCGTATCTCTGACTTAAACTGGTCGTATCTATGCGCCTGATTCATAGAATCAGTTACACATAGATATGGCTAAGATCCGACATTGTTACACTGTGTTACACCGTCGGATCTTATTTTCAATTTGAAAATGGCGCGGAATAATATGTAAATCAGCGAGATACGCAAATTCACGAACGTACGCGGACCCGACGCAGTGTTGTTACGACGTTTCCATAGCAGTTTTCCTGGCGTATACTTACCCCTGCTTCTATGAGGCGCAGCCAATGTTAGGTATAGCCGTCATTCCCGCGTCGAGTTTGAATTTTTTTACGTTGTTTGCGTACGCCGATTCAGAAACCCGCGCTTCGCAAGTTACGCTCACGTCGAAACCACTGACGTCCTAGTGACGTCAGTGGGAGCAATGCACGCCGGGAAATTTCGCGGACGGCGCATGCTCATTTAAATCAGCGCGGGAACGCGCCTGATTTAAATAGTACACTCCCCCTAGCCACGAAATTTGAATTCCGCCAGGGGGTTTTACGATCCGCCGCCGCAAGTTTGGAGGTAAGTGGTTTGTGAATTACCCACTTGCCTCTCAAACTTGCGGCAGCGTATCTTAAATCAGATAGATCACGCGGATCTAAAGATCCGTTGATCTACCTGAATCTGGCCCAGAGTCTCCATACCTTTCTGACAAAGAACTTGAAGTTTGTGAAGCATGCTGGTACTTGTAGTTCCCTTGGGCCCTGTTCACCGGCTCTTGCGTATTGTTCATTGTCTTGGGTGTTTTCTAATAAGATTCCATCAGTTCACGGCACAATCTCATCATTTTAATTTTCTCTTTTCTTTGGGGGGAAATTGAATAATTTATAGTCATGTACTCTGAGCAATAGGTTTCTGGATATTTGATACTCCCTTCTGCAGAGAGATGTTATTCTGGGTGTACATTGCCTAACAGATAATAACTTTACTGCTGTAATAAAGACTAATAAAGACGGATGTTGTCCCTTGTAGCCCTACACAGCCCTATATTATTATATTATTTTATTCTCATCTAATAGAAATATATCCTAACATTTCACAGAGCCTCTCTAACGGCCGTAATGGAAAACCTTTTTTTTCATTTGTGCGATATTGTTAATATTAAAGAAGTCCTGAAGGGGAGAATATGGTGGCCCGGATTCAGAGAGCAGTTATGATGGCGTATCTCCGGATACGCCGTCGTATCTTTGAGTTGCGGGGTCGTATCTATGCGACTGATTCATAGAATCAGTTACGCATAGATTTCCCTAAGATACGACCGGCGTAAGTGTCTTACACCGTCGTATCTTAGGCTGCATACTTACGCTGGCCGCTAGGTGGCGCTTCCGTAGATTTACGCGAGGAATATGCTAATTAGGTAGATACGCCGATTCAGAAACGTACGTCCGCCCGGCGCATTTTTTTACGTCGTTTACGTTCGGCTTTTTCCGGCGTAAAGTTACCCCTGCTATATGAGGGGTATCCTATGTTAAGTATGGACGTCGTTCCCGCGTCGAATTAAAAAAAAAAAACGGCGTTTGCGTAAGTCGTTCACGAATAGGACTGTACGTAAGTTACGTTCACGTCTAAAGCAATGACGATTTGCGGCGTAATTTCGAGCATGCGCACTGGGATTCTTTCACGAACGGCGCATGGGGTCACAATAAATTTAATTAAAACACGCCCACATCATCCACATTTGAATTAGGCGGGCTTACGCCGGACCACATACGTTACGCCGCCGTAACTTAGGGCGCAAGTTCTTTATGAATACGGAACTTGCGCCCTAATTTACGGCGGCGTAACGTATCTGAGATACGTTACGCCCGCGGATAGATACACCATTGTATCTGAATCCGGGCCGGTGACTTTCTGTTTTTCTCCTTCTGTCCTTTTCTCTTCGCTTTCACTTCTATAGAACATACAAAAGTATGAGAGTGCAGCAGATCTAGTCTGGTAATGCCGCGTACACACGATCAAGCTTTTGCCTGGCCAAATCACATTGGAATTCCGACGGAATTCCATCGGAAAAATATAGAACATGTTCTATATCTAAACGCCAATGAAATTCACTGGAATTTCCGATGGGGCTACACACAATCGGAAAATCCGATGGAAAAAGTCCATCTGACTTTTTCTATCGGAAATTCCGATCGTGTGTACCTGGCATAAGGTTTTAATTTTTGGACAAGAAATTATCAAAAAAAAAAAGCCAACATGTTTCAGGGGCTCGAAAACCCCTTCATCAGGGCTAAGGAACAAATAAATTATGTAAGAAGAGTGTCTAAAAGAACAAACAAAAGACCTATTACAAAATGACCTGAAATAAGAATATATTATATGAAAAAAAGTATATATTGTACTTTAAAAATGTTCACCAAACTGTAAGATTCCATTCACACAGGGGCAACACGACTTACAGCGCGACTTTGGGAGGCAACTTTTACACGACTTGAGTATGAATCACAGCGCGACATGAGGCAACTTACAAGACAACTTCAAGTCGCCTCCAGGACAGGAGGCTTTCCAGCCACCCGGATGACGTTAACCCCTTTCTACCCAGATGCCGGTGTGGTACCGTTTTGCTTATATATTACATCCATTTTCCAATGGTTGGCAGCTGCACTGGTTTACAGTCAAATCTATGCCCCAACGGGTCCTGTATCCACACACCCGACTGACAGCTTTAGCACTTAAGGGACTTTGGGCCAGATTCTCGTTCAGCGGCGTAATTTTGTGCGGGCGTAACGTATCCACTTTACGTTACGCCTCCGCAACGTGTATTCTCAAAGCACTTGCTCCGTAAGTTGCGGCGGCGTAGCGTAAATTGGCCGGTGTAAGCCCGCCTAATTCAAATTTGGATCAGGGGGGCGTGTTTTATGTAAATGTACTGTGACCCGACGTGATTGACGTTTTTCCCGAACGGCGCATGCGCCGTCGGTGGAATTTCCCAGTGTGCATTGCTCCAAAGTACGCCGCAAGGACGTCATTGGTTTCGACGTGAACGTAAATGACGTCCAGCCCCATTCACGGACGACTTACGCAAACTACGTAACTTTTTCAAATTTCGACGCGGGAACGACGGCCATACTTAACATTGGTACGCCGCAGTTATGCCTCATATAGCAGGGGCAACATTACGCCGGGAAAAGCCTAACGTAAACGGCGTATCTTTTCTGCGTCGGCCACGCATACGTTCGGGAATTCGCGCATCCAGCTAATTTACATATTTTGACGCGTAAACCAGCTTACACGCCCCTAGCGGCCAGCGTAAAAATGCAGTTAAGCTGTCGGATGTAATAGAAATCTATGCGTAACTGATTCTAAGAATCAGGCGCATAGATACGACGGCTCGGATTCGGACTTACGACGGCATACATGGCGCTACGCCGTCGTAAGTCCTCTGAGAATCCGGGCCTAAGTGTTTGTTTGCTATTTCTAGGGAATAGGGTAAGGAACAGTATAAAGGGTATAGGAGGTGAGCCCAGAAATATCATCAGGGATAAGGAATAATATATATTTTATATGGCCACTATAACTGCTTAGAAAGACCACAATTCCTCTCTCGTCTCATATTTTGCTGCACTGTTTCTGTCACTTACAGGGACAATTCCACAGATAAAACAGACTTGGCTGTATTTGCTCCTCTGGTTTGAACAAGGTTTGTATTTTGGGTGGATAAAGGTGACTGGTCTATTTATTTATGAGTCACTTCAATAAAAACACACAGCTCATGCCTTCAGTCCTTGGCGAGTGGCTGTCATAAGCCACCAGAGTGATAACTGTCCTCAATAGCTGCTACACACAAAAAATACACCAAATAATCATTAATAAATGTCTATAAAAATTAAAATCCAATTATTTCAGACAAAGCAGGAGGTCCTTATCTAAATCCCTTAAGAAATGAGTCACATGAAATTAGGATTTGACTTTAAAGGTGTCTTGTGAATAGAAGTTAATTACCGTCAGACCTGTTTGCTATTCCCCAGCCTTGTCTTGTATATAGAATTGGGTTTTCCTGCATTTTTAGGTCCCGTACCCACGTATACTCTGAAATGTCTATAGAATTAGTCTTAAGGGCAAACTAAGCTGATGTGAATTTAAACAGAGAGTTAAAAACTGGAGGTTTTGCTTTATACATGTGGTGTCATCAGTTTTGCCTTCATTTTTTATATTTTCTGTAAATCCTGGTACATGTGCAGTCCTTGGTTCACAAATATCTCACACTGATCACCACCTACTGTAACCTCTCACGCTGTACCTTGTGTACATGCTTCCTCCTACCTGCAGTAGACTGATAACCATAGGCGTGCTCACATAGGGTGTAAGGTGTGCCTGGGCACACCCTAATCACGCTGTACTGTGCAGATTCCTCCTGCTGCCTGGCTACAGAGAAAGGGACTGGGGAATCTCTGTCCTCAGTCCCTTTCTCTGTCTCAAAAGTTAGACACCAATCTCTGCCCTGCTGACAAAGCCCTACTGACTTGCCCACTGCTATATACGGTATATTACACACGCATGTGTGTTTGAGCTTTGGTGTGCACACCCTAATGCAATAGGCTGCGCACACCTATGCTGATAAGATTGTCTCAGCCTGGGCAAAGTCACTGGCTGGATGCCAAGGATGGCTTTTTAGTGATAAATTAGGTTTCAGAAAAAAATGATGCTATCAAGATAATGAAAGGTCCAGTTTAACCAGGAGAGACTTTTATATTAGATGGCTTGGATGACCGTGTCAGTTAAATGATATAACCGTACGGAACTCTGTGAACGACTAATAACATAAAGAAATTATTCTGGAGGAATTAACAGTCTGAACTAGTTTTGCAGTTGGCGATGATGTTCAGCGAGAAGAAAAGGGAAGTTCTGCTTCCTATTACAGCCCATTATAATATAATATACTCTGTTCCTTTCCTGATTACAGCGGTAAAGTCATCTCAGGTGTGTCATGCATCTATTATTTATTGCAGGTATTTATAGTGCCAATAATTTACACAGCGCTTTAAGGACTGTGTCACACCGATATACGTCAGCAGAATGGCATGGCTGGGCAGATCAACGTATTTATAAGTTGCCCCTTTAAGGGCGGCATTGTGTGCCTGCCGCGAGCTCCGTGAGTCCGACCGCAGGTCCCACGAATTCGATGTCTGTGGGGATACCCGCAATCATCTCACAGTGAGGAAGAACAGACAAATGCTGATGTAAACAAGCATTTCCCTATTCTTCCCAGTGACATAACACTGATCACAGCTCCCTGTAATCGGGAGCAGTGATCAGTGTCGTGTCACACGTAGCCCATCCCCCCTACAGTTAGAAGAACTCCCTAGGACACACTTAACTCCTTCAGTGCCCCCTACTGGTTAACCCCTTCACTCACTGCCAGTGTCATTTTTACAGTAATCAGTATATTTTTATAGCACTGATCACTGTATAAATGACAATGGTCCCAAAATGGCGTCAAAAGTGTCCGATGTCCCGGCCATAATGTTGCAGTTACAATAAAAATCGCAGATCGCGGCCATTACTAGTAAAAAAAAAAAGAAATTATTAATAAAAAAGCCATAAAACTATCCCCTATTTTGTAGACGCTATAACTTTTGTGCAAACCAATCAATAAACACTTATTTTTTTGCCAAAAATAAGTAGAAGAATACTTATCGGCCTAAACTGAGGAAAAAAAATGTTTTTTTATATATATTTTGGGGATATTTATTATAGCAAAAAGTACGAAATATTGCTTTTTTTTTCAAAATCTTTGCTCTATTTTTGTTTATAGTGCAAAAAATAAAAATCGCAGAGGTGATCAAATACCGCCAAAAGAAAGCTCTATTTGTGGGGGGAAAGGGACGTCAATTTTGTTAGGGTGCCACGTCGCACGACCGCACAATTGTCAGTTAAAGTGACGCAGTGCCGAATCGCAAAAAGTGGCCCGGTTATTGAGCAGCCAAATGGTCCGGGGCTGAAGTGGTTAAATACGGTAAATTCACATTAGTCCCTGTACTCAAGAAGCTTACAATTTAAGGTCCCTAACTCACATTCATACATACATACTTACATACACATAGTAGGGACAGTTTTAATAGTAGCCAAAGAACCTTCTGGCATGTCTTTGGAGAGTGAGATGATATTAATTCAAGCACAAATAGGACATACAAATTACATGTAGATAGTGTCTTGATCGGGATTTGTACCAAGGACCCCAGTGCTGCAAGGCAACTGTATAGAGATATGTTCCTTGTACAGAGATGGGTCATTTATGGGCATGATAAAGCGGAGGTCCACCCGTTTTTTTTTAAAAGCCAGCAGCTACAAATACTGCAGCTGCTGACTTTTTAAAAATTGACACTTACCTGTCGAGCGCGCCCGCGATGTCAGCAGACGAGGCTGAGGAATCACTCGGTCCTCGGCTGCTTCTGCCGCCATCCTCGATGAGGGAATCAGGAAGTTAAACCTTCGCGGCTTCACTGCCCGATTCCCTACTGCGCATGCGCGAGGATCGAAGCGCACCTTCACTGGTCCCCGCTCTCTCCTGGAAACAGTGGCCCGGATTCAGATACATTGGTGTATCTTTTGGCGGGCGTACGCCGCCGGAAAATAGGGCGCAAGTTCCGTATTCAGAAAGAACTTGCGCCCTAAGTTACGGCGGCGTAACGTCTGTGGTCCGGCGTAAGCCCGCCTAATTCAAATGGGGATGATGTGGGCGTGTTTTATTTAAATGAATGGTGACCCCGCGTATTTTATGTTTTTTACGAACGGCGCATGCTCGAAATTACCCCGCAAATCGTCATTGCTTTAGACGTGAACGTAACTTCCGTACAGCCCTATTCGCAAACGACTTACGCAAACTCCGTAAAATTTTCAAAACTCGAAGTGGGAACGACGTCCATACTTAACATAGGATACCCCTCATATAGCAGGGGTAACTTTACGCCGGAAAAAGCCGAACGTAAACGACGTAAAAAAAAGGCGCCGGGCGGACGTACGTTTCTGAATCAGCGTATCTACCTAATTTGCATATTCCTTGCGTAAATATACGGGAGCGCCACCTAGCGGCCAGCGTAAATATGCAGCCTAAGATACGACGGTGTAAGACACTTACGCCGGTCGGATCTTAGGGAAATCTATGCGTAACTGATTCTATGAATCAGTCGCATAGATACGACAACGCAACTCAGAGTTACGACGGCGTATCCGGAGATACACCGTCGTATCTCCTTTCTGAATCCGGGCCAGTGTTTCCCAGAAGACAGCGGGGGGGGGGGGGGGGGGCTGACGTGACGAGGCTGGACTCCCTCAGTGGTATCTGCACCCCCCTCCAAATGTTACACCGGAGGGGGGGAGGGATCCAAAAAGCGGAGGTTCACTTTTTGTGTGAACCTCCGCTTTAATAAAGCAGTGAAGGTAACGTTCACTGGCGGCGAATCAAGCACTGCACTTTAAAACACATTTAAAAAAATAGAAATTTAAGCCCCACACCACCACTAAAAGGTACAAATGCAACTTTATTCCAATAAAAGTCAGGGGACAATTCAAAGAGCATCTAAAGTATTTTATGGGTCCAAAAAATGCCCCCTTCATCAAGGCTAGAAAAAAATACATAGAGGAAATCGCTATATTAATATATCAGTACAATATGCCCTTTTTAGGGTCATAGTAACACCAAACAGCCAGTAGCCAATAGTATTGGATTAAATAAAATGAATGTCAAGAAACATCTAAAACATAATAACCTAAAGGATTCACCTGGTAAATGTCATATTCACTTCACATCCACATTCACTACTAGTTCCCCTAGTCGCAGAATGAAGGTATGCCATATTCAGCTGGCACACACTTGTCTCTTCAACACCTTACAAGGGAACTGTCATTGGAGGAGCATGGGATCTGCCATAACCGACTCATTGTTCCTTCACACAGTGATGAGTCACTGACCTAGACTAAGCAAGCAGCCAGTGAAGCATTGAGTCATCTGATTGTCATACTCTGTTTTTCCTACTAAGTGGGGTATAGAAAAAAGAACCTGCTCAATGGTGATGTACCATATACTCTAATTTGTGTAAAATATTGGGATTTGTAGGTTAAAGGGGTTGTAAAGGTAAAAAAATTTTTCCTAAATAGCTTCCTTTACCTTAGTACAGTCCTCCTTCACTTACTTCATCCTTCCATTTTGCTTTTAAATGTCCTTATTTCTTCTGAGAAATCCTCACTTCCTGTTCTTCTGTCTGTAACTCCACACAGTAATGCAAGGCTTTCTCCCTGGTGTGGAGTGTCGTGCTTGCCCCTCTCTTGGACTACAGGAGAGTCAGGACACTCACTAACACACAGCTTCTTTCTCTATCTGCAACGTAGAGAGCGTCCTGACTCTCCTGTAGTCCAAGGGAGGGGGCGAGCACGACACTCCACACCAGGGAGAAAGCCTCACATTACTGTGTGGAGTTACAGACAGAAGAACAGGAAGTGAGGATTTCCCAGAAGAAATAAGGACATTTAAAAGCAAAATGGAAGGATGAGGTAAGTGAAGGAGGACTGCACTAAGGTAAAGGAAGTTGTTTAAGGAAAAAAAATTCACCTTTAACTTTTTTATGAGAAGATGTATGCTAAATGGCTAAAAGTATGCAGACTTCACTCCAAATGAATGAGTTCTGGTGTTTCCAGTAAAGGGTACTGGTAATACTACATCATACAATGACATTGTCTAGGTGTATGTAATGTACAAAGTGCAGAGGTCAGGTGTATGTAATGTACAGAGGACCAGGGTCAGATCTGTGTAATGTACAGAGGACAAGGGTCAGGTGTATGTAACGTACAGAGGACAAGGGTCAGGTGTATGTAATGAACAGAGGACAAGGGTCAGGTGTATGTAATGAACAGAGGACAAGGGTCAGGTGTATGTAATGAACAGAGGACAAGGGTCAGGTGTATGTAATGAACAGAGGACAAGGGTCAGGTGTATGTAATGAACAGAGGACAAGGGTCAGGTGTATGTAATGAACAGAGGACAAGGGTCAGGTGTATGTAATGAACAGAGGACAAGGGTCAGGTGTATGTAATGAACAGAGGACAAGGGTCAGGTGTATGTAATGAACAGAGGACAAGGGTCAGGTGTATGTAACGTACAGAGGACAAGGGTCAGGTGTATGTAATGAACAGAGGACAAGGGTCAGGTGTATGTAATGAACAGAGGACAAGGGTCAGGTGTATGTAACGTACAGAGGACAAGGGTCAGATCTGTGTAATGTACAGAGGACAAGGGTCAGATCTGTGTAATGTACAGAGGGCAAGGGTCAGGTGTATGTAATGTACAGAGGACAAGGGTCAGGTGTATGTAATGTACAGAGGACAAGGGTCAGGTGTATGTAATGAACAGAGGACAAGGGTCAGGTGTATGTAATGAACAGAGGACAAGGGTCAGGTGTATGTAATGAACAGAGGACAAGGGTCAGGTGTATGTAATGAACAGAGGACAAGGGTCAGGTGTATGTAATGAACAGAGGACAAGGGTCAGGTGTATGTAATGAACAGAGGACAAGGGTCAGGTGTATGTAATGAACAGAGGACAAGGGTCAGGTGTATGTAATGAACAGAGGACAAGGGTCAGGTGTATGTAACGTACAGAGGACAAGGGTCAGGTGTATGTAATGAACAGAGGACAAGGGTCAGGTGTATGTAATGAACAGAGGACAAGGGTCAGGTGTATGTAATGAACAGAGGACAAGGGTCAGGTGTATGTAATGAACAGAGGACAAGGGTCAGGTGTATGTAACGTACAGAGGACAAGGGTCAGATCTGTGTAATGTACAGAGGACAAGGGTCAGATCTGTGTAATGTACAGAGGGCAAGGGTCAGGTGTATGTAATGTACAGAGGACAAGGGTCAGGTGTATGTAATGTACAGAGGACAAGGGTCAGGTGTATGTAATGAACAGAGGACAAGGGTCAGGTGTATGTAATGAACAGAGGACAAGGGTCAGGTGTATGTAACGTACAGAGGACAAGGGTCAGATCTGTGTAATGTACAGAGGACAAGGGTCAGATCTGTGTAATGTACAGAGGGCAAGGGTCAGGTGTATGTAATGTACAGAGGACAAGGGTCAGGTGTATGTAATGTACAGAGGACAAGGGTCAGGTGTATGTAATGAACAGAGGACAAGGGTCAGGTGTATGTAATGAACAGAGGACAAGGGTCAGGTGTATGTAATGAACAGAGAGCAGAGGTCAGGTGTGTGTATTGTACAAAGTGCAGGGGTCCAGGTGTGTGTAGTGAACACACCACACACACTCACAGTGTACAATAGTAATAGTATAATACTATATACAGTATACTTATAGCTATACTAGTTACACAGAACTGGTCCTCAGAAGACCTTGGGCAAGCTCAGCAGGTAGTGGCTGGGGTTGGGAGCAGGAGCAGGAGCAAGTGCAGGAGCAGGAGCAGGAGCAGGAGCAGGAGCAGGAAGAAATCTGCTAGGTTACAAACACTGAGCAGGCACCTTGCAGTTTAAAATGGAGATCTTCCTATGAGCATGTAAAATCCCTGGTTGTCTTGTAATAATCAATGTGATTTCAGAGATCGTATTGCTCTGTACAAGGCTGGCCATACACTATGCAATCTGAGTGTACAATCTCCTATAGGTCTACCATTAACTATGTAGTACAACAAGGGTCCGCCTGGTTTTATACCATTTAAATAGATTTTCTAGGTTTATCCTCATATTACATAGTTTGGTAACTCCAGAGCAGATTGTACAAACAGATTGTATAGTGTATGACCAGCTATATACAGGCGTAGAGAAATCTGGTGTATCGTTAATAAAAAAGAGGAATGATGCAGAAGAACGAGAAGAGCCTGCCATACCCCATCATCTCCCCCTAAATGCCGATAGACACAAGTAACAAGCAGATAATCCTTGCTCAATGACATTTAATCTCCGCCGGGGTGACATCTCCGTCTTTTATTTATGGCCGCCATCGATGGCTCTAATAAGCTTCTGACATTTATAGAGGAAATTCAGCAAATGGGTTTTATTGAAGATTTCAGAGCATTCCAAGGAGGGAATTCAGGCAGTACGAGGCAGTGGTGATACAATTAGGGGTATTATCTGCCGCGTATCTGGATGCCTGACCGCAGAACGTGAAAAATAATAGGGATGAGGCTGTGACAGCTCGGAGCGGCTTATTATCTTTGGCCGTTCTGCTCAAAGAATTATTCTAGTCATATTTTATAGAGTTGCTCTTCGGGAAGACGCTAATTTTCAAATACCGCAAATTTGGCGCATAAAATGCGCTAAAAGCGACACAGCGTGCATGATCATGTGCACATAGAAGTAATTCTGCACATATAATTGCACCTGCAGCTTTTTAGCCTCCTCCCATCTACCAGCTGTATGTTTGTATACCCCTACTGGACACTTTATCCGCTTAAGCCCCGGACCAATATGCTGCTAAATGACCCAAGGGGTTTTTACAATTCGGGACTGCGTCGCTTTAACAGACAATTGCGCGGTCGTGCGACGTGGCTCCCAAACAAAATTGGCGTCCTTTTTTCCCCACAAATAGAGCTTTCTTTTGGTGGTATTTGATCACCTCTGCGGTTTTTATTTTTTGCGCTATAAACAAAAATAGAGCGACAATTTTGAAAAAAAATCTATATTTTTTACTTTTTGCTATAATAAATATCCCCCAAAAACATATATAAAAAAAAAAATTTCCTCAGTTTAGGCCGATACGTATTCTTCTACCTATTTTTGGTAAAAAAAATCGCAATAGGCGTTTATAGATTGGTTTGCGCAAAATTTATAGCGTTTACAAAATAGGGGGTAGTTTTATTGCATTTTTATTAATTATTATTTTTTTACTACTAATGGCGGCGATCAGCGATTTTTTTCGTGACTGCGACATTATGGCGGACACTTCGGACAATTTTGACACATTTTTGGGACCATTGTCATTTTCACAGCAAAAAATGCATTTAAATTGCATTCTTTATTGTGAAAATGACAGTTGCAGTTTGGGAGTTAACCACAGGGGGCGCTGTAGGAGTTAGGGTTCACCTTGTGTGTGTTTACAACTGTAGGGGGGTGTGGCTGTAGGACTGACGTCATTGATCGAGTCTCCCTATAAAAGGGATCACTCGATCGATACGCCGCCACAGTGAAGCACGGGGAAGCCGTGTTTACATACGGCTCTCCCCGTTCTTCAGCTCCGGGGAGCGATCACGACGGAGCGGCTATAAACAAATAGCCGCGCCGTCGTCCCGGATCGCTCCCAGAGGGAATCCGACCGCCGCAAGTACCGGGGGGGGGGTCCCGATCGGACCCCGACCCACGTCTAGGCAGGCACGTACAGGTACGTTGATGTGCCTGTCCGTGCCATTCTGCCGACGTAAATGTACATGAGGCGGTCGGGAAGTGGTTATTAGGTACACCTGTTCAATTGCTTGGTAACACAAATTGCTAATCAGCCAATCACATGGCAGCAACTCAATGCATTTAGGCATCTAGAATGGGGAAAAAAGGGGGTTTAACCACTTAAGGACCACCTAACGCCCATATACGTTGGCAGAATGGCACGGGTGGGCACAGGCACGTACAGGTACGTTGCCCTTTTAAGTGCCCAGCCGCCGGTCGCGAGCGTGCCGCCCGCGCGACCCGGTCTGAAGCTCTGTGCCCGCGGGACCCGCGGACCCGATCGCCGCCGGTGTCCCGCGATCGGGTCACAGGAGCTGAAGAACAGGGAGGGGTGAGTGTAAACACACCTTCCCCGTTCTTCTCTGTGGCTTGTCACTGATCATCTGTTCCCTGTTATAGGGAACGACAATCAGTGACGTCACACGTCCAGCCACGCCCCCCTACAGTAAGAATCACTCCCTTAAGTCTCCTACACACCATAGGTTAAATAACCGATCGTGTCAGGACGCGGTGACGTAAAACACAACGGCGTGCTGAAAAAATTATGTTCAATGCTTCCAAGCATGCGTCAACTTGATTCTGAGCATGCGTGGATTTTTAACCGATGGTTGTGCCTACTAACGATCGGTTTTGACCTATCGGTTAGGAATACATAGGTTCATTTTAAAGCAAGTTGTCTTTTTTTTAACCTATGGTTAAATAACCTATGGGGCCCACACACGATCGGTTTTGACCGATGAAAACGGTCCTTCAGACCGTTGTCCTCTGGTTAACCTATCGTGTGTACGAGGCTTGAGGGTACAATTAACCCCTACAGCGCCCCCTAGTGGTTAACACCTTCACTGCCATTGTCATTTTCACAGTATCACAATCGCAAAAAGGGGCCAGGTCCTTTACCTGCCTAATGGTCCGGGTCTTAAGTGGTTAAGTGACTTTGGACGTAGCATGGTTGTTGGTGCCAGACAGGCTGGTCTGAGTATTTCAAAAACTGCTGGTCTACTGGGATTTCACACACAACCATCTCTTTACAGAGAATAGTCCGAAAAAGAGAAAATATCCAGTGAGTGGCAGTTGTGTGGGCGAAAATGCCTTGTTGATGTCAGAGGTCAGAGGAGAATAGGCAGACTGGTTCCAGATAATAGAAAGGCAACAGCAACTCAAATAACCACTCGTTATAACCAAGGTAGGCAGAATATCATGTCTGAACGCACAACACATCCAACTTTGAAGCAGATGGGCTACAGTAGCCACTCCTGTCAGCTAAGAACAGGAAACTGAAGCTACAATTCACACAGACTCACCAAAATTGTACAATGGAAGATTGGAAAAATGTTGCCTGGTCTGATGAGTCTCCATTTCAGCTGCGACATTCAGATGGCAGGGTCAGAATTTGGCGTAAATTCTCCCCACCGTCATGTCCCCTCAGAGCGTCTTCCTTGTATCGCAGCTCCGGCGCTGTGACTGGCCAGAGCGGCGATGACGTCACTCCCGCGCATGTACGCGGGACCGGCACGATCCCCGCGCATGAGCGGGTTTCCGGCATTATCCCATTCAGAAAACCAGCACGCTCAGTGCGCCTCCGCCGTTTTGTATGGCGCGCAGGCACCGTAGACATCGGTGCAGTGTTTTCTGTAAATATCTCCTTAACCGTGTAGGTAAAGGAGATATTTCTTGCACCTACAGGTAAGCCGTAATCTAGGCTTACCTGTAGGTGCAAGTTGTCTGGTTGGGTTTACAACCACTTTAATAAGGGGGTGTATTGCTCAGCCCTGAAGGGTCCACTGGAAATAGACTGGTCCCACTTACCTGCTCAGAGGCTGCCAGCCCAGATACCTGTCCCAGTGCCAACGACAAAATTCAGGCTTGGTCCAGGTTTTTCTTTTTGAAGATTTAGGGGTAGATTCACATAGAAGATACGACGGCGTATCTCCAGATACGCCGTCGTATCTCTGAGTGTGCGGGGTCTTATCTATGCGCCTGATTCATAGAATCAGTTACGCATAGATTTTCCTAAGATCGTAAGTGTTTTACACCTTCGTATCTTAGGCTGCATATTTACGCTGCCCGCTAGGTGGCGCTTCAGTATATTTACGCGAGGAATATGCAAATTAGCTAGATACGCCGATTCAGAAACTTACGTCTGGCCTGGGCCTTTTTTTTACGTCGTTTACGTTAGGCTTTTTTCAGCGTATAGTTACCCCTGCTATATGAGGCGTATCCTAGGTTAAGTATGGGCGTCGTTCCCGCGTTGAGTTTTGAAAATTTTACGTCGTTTGCGTAAGTCGTTCGGGACTGGACGTAATTTACGTTCACGTCGAAAGCAATGACGATTTCCGGCGGAATTTCGAGCATGCGCACTGGGATTTTTTCACAGTTAATATACATAAAACACGCCCACATCATCCACATTTGAATCAGACGGGCTTAAGCCGACACACATACGTTACGCCGCTGTAACTAAGGGCGCAAGTTGTTTAGTTGTTTCTGAATACAGAACTTGCGTCCTAAATTACAGCGGCGTAAATTACAGCGGCGTAAACTGCGTTCCTGCTGTGAAAAAAGTGCAGGAACTCCATTCCCACGCGTTCCTGCAGGACTTGAGCCCTGGTTAATCAGGGCTGGCCCTACCATGGGACCCGACGGTACCATTGTACCAGGCAGCACTTTCAGGGGGGCAGCAAATTTCCTGCCTGCACGCCATCCCATTCTGCCAGCTCCACTCTCCACTCCACTGTGGGGCTAATTGCCGCCCGACCGCTCCTTCCGTTCCGCTCTCCGCTCCACTGTGGGGTTAATTGCATGAATAGAGCCATGACAGGTCCTTTTTATACTCCTATACATGTATAGAGCCATGATAGGTCCACTTTAGTTATCATGATATAAAATAATGGATGTGGGGGGCATTTTGGTGGGCGTAATTTTTTTTTGGGAGGGGCAGCATTTCATTCTTGGTACCAGGCAGCACAATGTCTTGGGCCGGCACTGTGGTTAATATACATAAAACACGCCCACAGCTTCAACATTTGAATTAGGCGGGCTTACGCTGGCCCTAATAGGCTACGCCGCCGTAACTTCGGCGGCAAAATCTTTGAAAATACCAAACTCGCCTCTCAAAGTTACGGCGGCGTTGCGTATAGGAGATACGCTACGCCCGCCTAACGGTACGTGAATCTACCCCTTAGAAGGGAAATAGAAGGAAAAGGTAAGTGAACCAACAATGCACTAGCTTAAAGGAACCTATTAAGAAAATAAAAAACAAACCTTTACAACCCCTTTGATGTGTATTAGGGTCATTCATGTCTCATGCAGATATGATAGCACCCTGGTACAGAATAGTGTTGAGCAGAATATGCCATATTCGATTTCGCGATATATCTCGAATATATATTCGAATATTCGAGATATATTCGCTAAATTCGAATATTCGTGATATTTTATCGAAATTAATTGAATGCGATTTTTCGCTATTGCGAATGCGAAAATAATTGCGATTTTTTTAATAACTGCGGTAGGAGCGCTCTGATTGGCTTAGAATATTCGTGATATTTTATCGAAATATCGCAACATGCGAATGCGATATTTATTGCGGAATTTCGAGATATGCTGGAGGAGCGCTCTGATTGGCTTAGAATATTCGTGATATTTTATCGAAATATCGCAACATGCGAATGCGATATTTATTGCGCAATTTCGAGATATGCTGGAGGAGCGCTCTGATTGGCTCAGAATATTCGTGATATTTTATCGAAATGAAATCGAATATGTATGATATTTTAACCAAAATACATATTGCGATTGCGATTTTTCGATCGCGCATGCGCAATTGCGCGAACAACACGCGACCATTTCCTGGAGCCTTGCCAGTTTCCAACTTATGATCGCAGCGCAATCACACAGCAACATGGTTGGAAGCAATTTCACTAAGTCTGAGGAAAAGTTGCTGATTTGTGTAAGTATTTTGACCACTGTTATTTCATCATCTTCAACTGCATTTAAGTCTAGTTTAAAAGTTAGTATATATGATCAGATATTAGTATTTAACCAAAAATGTGTCTCCTGCTTTTACAAAACTACAAGTCCCAGCCCAGCCCAGCATTTTAGTCTAGTTTAAAAGTTAGTATATATGATCATATATTAGTATTTCACAAAAAATGTGTCTCCTGCTTTTACAAAACTACAAGTCCCAGCATGCCTGGACAGCTGCAGACACCCTGGTTGGCAAATGTGTATTTAGGCACTTTTCCTTGTTATTTAGCATAATGAATTTTAAAATTTTTTGGACATAGGACGTATGCGAACGTCCTGACTTCAGTGTCCTCAAGGCCCAAGGACGTTCGAATACATATTGCCCTTTAGATGTTGCAGAACTACAACTTCCAGCATGCCTGGGAATGCTGGCACTTCTAGTATTGTAAGTTCTGCAGGCCCCCATTTTTCAGGCCTTTATGCACGGGTCTCTAAACTGTGGCACCCTAGATGCAGCAAAAGTAAAATTCTTAGCATGCACTGACAGACCGTGGCTGATGGGAGTAGTAGTTTTGCAACAGCTGGAGGTGGACTGGTCTTGAAACCCAGAGTTAAGTAACAAACACGTAGTGTTTTGCAACCATTCTGCCTCCAGCTGTTTTTTTCCTGTTGAAAAGCCTGTGGCGTGCAAAACACAACCCAAAAACTCCACCCGGATGCAGTGAAAAATGTGCACACACCTAAAGAGTGACATCACAAAAAACTGCGACGGGTACATACGTCAGTGGTCCTCCGAAAAAGGTCCCGTCTCTGACCCCCCGGGGCGTTAGGCTCCTGACAGGGAAAAGAGTTAGCAACGCATATCTCCCCTATACGTGTATCCTGTGTTGTTAATAATATATTCATAATTATGCAAATGATAATGGCTGCTATATTTATGCAAAAAAGGTGGCGACCGAAATGGCAGGATATAAAATCTTTCATGTTACCCCTGTCATTGATTAATAAGGCGAGAATGCTTCCAATTGTTGAATAGCATACATTTACGTCATATATCCATAAGGCTGTCAACAGAAGTATTACAATATACTTTGTTCTTCATCTTGCAGAAGTTCCTGGAAACAGGATACGATGAGCTGCGGAGGCAGCCAGAGAAAAGGGCTGTGGTCAGCGCCCTAATCGCTGACTTTGGCGGCCAACATGACCACAAGGCCATTGTTAAGAAGTGGTCTGACATGAAGAGGCGCCAAATGGTTCATGTCAGACGTCTTCGGGCTAAATATCATCCAGGTAAGTTATTGTTGACAGTTATGTTTTTTTTTAAAAAAGTGTATTTTGTGCGTGAACTCGAAAGAGAGAGGAGCCGGCCTGCAGGAGTTGGGAGGCCTCCCCCAGAGGCAATCTGCCACCTTTCTCCATGCCCCGGTTGGCAATGGCGGGTGTGAGGGGGTCCTCCCAACCCAACCTCGCATAGCACACCCACCAGGGGCGGGGCTGAGACCACCAAACTCAATTCACAGGTAGCCGAGAGCGGGATCCGAACCCCTAGCTGCAGAGGTGAATCAGTTGTCAGTGCAGTGGCAATCGCGTGGAGCCACCGCAGCTCCTTTGGTGACAGTTATGTAAGGTCATATGTAATTCATGTAAGGTCAGATGTTGTTAACCAAGATGCCATGTTGTGCTAACATATATCACCACCGGCCAAGGTATTCATAGTACTGTTGAAAAAAGACATGGGGCAGCAGACAGGAACACAGAAGTTATGTGGGAACATAATTTTCCCATTGCTTTGCATGGGACTTTAAAGAAAAACCCCGACCATGGCAAGTGGGGGTGGGTAAGGTTTAAACCACCTATCCTATGTTTGTGGCTGACATATAAGTAACCTGTGTGCCAAGTTTCATATAAATATCTTTAGCCGTTTGTACGTGATGCTGGAACATACATACATACATACATACATACATACATACATACATACATTTATGCACACACACACGTTGAGTTTTATATATATAGATTACCACTAAATTCCTGTGTTAGGAGTGGGGTTGTTATAGTAATCCCGTGTGCTCCATCAGGCCCTTTTTTTAACATGAGATGGTCTGAACAAAACAAAGGAGACAAAAACAGCTCATTTTAACATGGTTGCATCCCAGCTCACGCTCAGTCCCCTGTAGTGCCCACAAGACCCTTTAATATAACATTGTCCCATTGGTTAACTGTCTATATAAATCAATTTGTATTCATATACAATACAGCAGAGTACACAGAATTTGCATACGTCATTAGAAAACATTTTTATAATATATGAACATTGTGTTATTATAGGAGCTCCAATGCCAGTTATCCGCGCCAAGCGCAGAAGGCGCCAGGCCGATGAGGAGGAGGAGGAGAATGCGGCAGAGGAGGATGCGGCAGAGGAGGAGATGGATGAAGAGGAGCAGCCAGGGCCCTCCCACTCCCCAACCCCAGCTCCTGCTGAGGAGCAAGCTGAGGAGATTCCCCCCCCCACCACCCCAACTTCTCAAGCGGAAGAGCAGGAGGAAGAGAGCGGTCCTGTGAGCCTCGCTCAGGAAGGTAAATATGTGCACAATGATTAATAACATTTCAACAACAAAATGTAGATATAAAAATGGACAACATATAAAGCGCACCTGTCAGATTGTAGAACCATAATATGGTATTGATGCTAGAAGTATACAGGTAGTGCATAATTATTAGGCAAGTTGTATTTTTTGAGGATTCATTTTATTATTGAACAACAACCATGTTCTCAATGAACCCCAAAAACTCATTAATATCAAAGCTGAATTTTTTTGGAAGTAGTTTTTAGTTTGTTTTTAGTGTTAGTTATTTTCGGGGGATATCTGTGTGTGCAGGTGACTACTATTACTGTGCAGAATTATTAGGCAACTTAACCAAAAAATAAATAGATACCCTTTTCAATGATTTATTTTTAACAGTGAAACCAATATAACATCTCAACATTCACAAATACACATTTCTGACATTTAAAAACAAAACAAAAACAAATCAGTGACCAATATAGCCACCTTTATTTGCAAGGACACTCAAAAGCCTGACATCCATGGATTCTGTCAGTGTTTTGATCTGTTCACCATCAACATTGCGTGCAGCAGCAACCACAGCCTCCCAGACACTGTTCAGAGAGGTGTACTGTTTTCCCTCCTTGTAAATCCCACATTTGATGATGGACCACAGGTTCTCAATGGGGTTCAGATCAGGTGAACAAGGAGGCCATGTCATTACTTTTTTTTATTTAATACCCTTTCTTGCCAGCCACGCTGTGGAGTACTTTGACACGTGTGATGGAGCATTGTCCTGCATGAAAATCATGTTTTTCTTGAAGGATGGTGACTTCTTCCTGTACCACTGCTTAAAGAAGGTCTCTTCCATAATCTGGCAGTAGGACTGGGAGTTGAGCTTGACTCCATCCTCAATCCGAAAAGGCCCCACAAGCTCATCTTTGATGATACCAGCCCAAACCAGTACTCCACCACCACCTTGCTGGCGTCTGAGTCGGACTGGAGCTCCCTGCCCTTTACCAATCCAGCCACGGGCTCTTCCATCTGGCCCATCAAGACTCACTCTCATTTCAGTAGTCCATAAAACCTTAGAAAAATCTTTCTTGAGATATTTATTGGCACAGTCTTGACGTCGCAGCTTGTGTGTCTTGTTCAGTGGTCGTCGTCTTTCAGCCTTTCTTACCTTGGCCATGTCTCTGGGTATTGCACACCTTGTGCTTTTGGGCACCCCAGTGATGTTGCAGCTCTGAAATATGGCCAATCTGGTGGCAAGTGGCATCTTGGCAGCTGCACGCTTAACCTTTCTCAGTTCATGGGCAGTTAAGTTTGCGCCTTTGTTTTTCCACACGTTTCTTTTGTTTGATGATCACGCTTCAGAAGCTTTGCAATTTTAAGAGTGCTGCATCCCTCTGCTAGATATCTCTCTATTTTGGACTTTTCAGAGTCTGTCAAGTCCTTCTTTTGGCCCATTTTGCCAAAGGAAAGGAAATTGACTAATAATTATGCACACCTGATATAGAGTGTTGATGTCATTAGACCACACACCTTCTCATTACAGAGATGTACATTACCTAATATGCCTAATCGGTAGTAGGCTTTCGAGCCTATACAGCTTGGAGTAAGACAACATGCATAAAGAGGATGATGTGGTCCAAATACTCATTTGCCTAATAATTCTGCACTCCCGGGATGTGTTAGACACATAACAAGTGTATACACATGATAATGATTGATTAATAAGCAAAAAAAATATTTTATTTATTTGGTAACGTTCTTTGAAATCCAAATGTTTTTTTATTATATCCTAACAGTAGCAAGAAAGATGATGCAGCAGCACGCGCTGCTAAAGAAGACACATCTGAGGATTAAGGGAAATCATCAACAAATTCGCTACCTGGTCCAGCAAAATACGCAGCTAGACCAGCAGCAATTAGAATATCTTGCTGAGCTGGAAAGGCTTCAGAAGCTCATGCTCAGCTATGTCTGAATTAATTTTTTGAATAAAAAATGTTATTTTTTGGAAATGTTTCATTTCTTTTTGAGATCGATTTTTAGGTTTTTCAACACATCTAACTTCACATCGAACAAATCAACATCAACACATCTAACTTCATAATAAGCAAAAACATTTTATACTATCATTTTATTTAACACAAACCTAGGACAAACTAAAGCACACGGACACAGACACGACGAACACAAAATAAACTGTTGAAAAATGAACATAACAAAAGCAACAATATATATATATATATATACAAAGAGAGAGAGAGGGAGAGCAAGAAAGAGAGAGAATGCAGATGAGCTCTTGCAGTCAGCCCAATGGTTGCAGTATAAATGCCGCAAAACAGGGTTTAACATAAGGTTCATTGTTAAAGTTACACTTGCTGTTTAGATCCGGTCTGGTAGTCCGGTCTGGTAGCTTGTAGCGGAGGCTGTTGGTGGATCCGCTGTGCCAGAAAGGTCATGAAGCTTTACTCAGCATGGAGGCAGCAGCAGGAGTATTAAAATATAATATAACTAGACAATGCATTTCCTGAGGAAAATGCGAGTGGGAATGCTGAATAGCTTAATTGGTGAGCCCCTTGCCAAAGACATTCACCATAACCACTACACTATCTTTAGGACACACAGCTTCTTTCTCTATCTGCAAAGTATAGAGTATGCTGACTTCCTGGTCGCCCCTCCCCCCTCAATAGGTTTCCCCTCCCCCCCAGGTCAGTGAGGAGGAATATTGTACTGAGGTCAGGAAAGTTATTTATGGAAAGAAATAACATTACAAACGCTTTTAATTCACAGATCTAATACATGATTTAAGCCTCCAAACAAAGCTTAATAAATCCTCAAACGTACATGCAATTGATACAACGACTACACCGTTTGAAATACACGGCCCTTGTAAACGCATCGATATGAAATTTATGTAGATAAACTTAAAAATGTGGCCATTTCTGCGATTTAGAAAAGAGCGTCTTTGTGAGTTCTGCAGCAACATTTTTTAGATAATTTCACATGAGAGTCTATGAGACATAATTTCTGGCTGTTGCTCCAATAATTAAAACTAAAATACGTATCGCAGAATTGGTCACATTGCCATAAACCAGACAAGCATAGCTACGTTTTAAAAAAAATTGTGTATGAAAAGTAGATCTTGTGGGCGTGAGACCAATTTGTTTCCCCTTTTTGTAAAGATATTTTTAATTACAAAGATCTCCAATGTTAAGGTCACATGACAGACTCTAAATCCCCTCCATAGGATTACATTATAACCTATTGCATTTTTGTGAAAAATTCGCAAAACGTAAATTGCGTTTTCACCAAAAAATTGTAAACGATAACGATCTGAAAAGTCATAGCCGGATAGCTAAATATTTTGTGACCGCTTTAAAGTTTTTTCAGTGTCTGTAAGTGAAAGTATGAAGTAGCTGAAACTTTTGGCATGGCATGTGAATTCAAAGGGGAAAAGGATGTTCTCATTGACTTCAATGTTTAAAAAAAGGGTCTAAAAGCTTAAAATTTATAAAAGTGTAAAAAGTAGAAAAAAACTTGAAGAAGTCCCATCATTAGCTGAACGAGACGAACATTTTTACAGTTGAATGGTCTCAATAGCTGAAAGTATGCCGAAGTTACGCAGAACCAAAAAACTTAAGGAATAATAAGATTACTAAATTTACGGATATCAATACTGGAAATGTTTATTAAAGCATTCACACTAATTAAGATTAATACATTTACGGGTATCCATACTAGGAATGCTTATTAAAGCATTCCCACTAAGTATCACACAGGCATGATTTACAAGCAGTAGTGGTAATAGTAATACATAGCATAAAAACACTTGGGGAATACTTTACAGCATCAGTAGTGGTCATAGTAGTCAATAGTGTACCAAAAAATTGGGACACAGGTGTCTTGACTGAGCTGTAATAGTAGTAGTAGACATTGACAATACAGTGTCAAATCACTCGGGCAAGAGGTGCCATGATGAACAGCAGTCTTAATAAGAGTATATAGGGTGTGAAATAACTGCTGACATAGGTGTCTTGACTGGGCAGCAGAAGCAGCAGTAGTAGTATTAACAGTAGTAGTTGATACAGAGTCATATCACATGGGCAGGAGGTGCCATGATGAACAGCAGTAGGAATAGGAGTATATAGAGTGTCAAATAACTGCTGACATAGGTGTCTTGACTGGGCAGCAGCAGCAGAAGCAGCAGTAGTATTAACAGTAGTAGTTGATACAGAGTCATATCACATGGGCAGGAGGTGCCATGATGAACAGCAGTAGGAATAGGAGTATATAGAGTGTCAAATAACTGCTGACATAGGTGTCTTGACTGGGCAGCAGCAGCAGAAGCAGCAGTAGTATTAACAGTAGTAGTTGATACAGAGTCATATCACATGGGCAGGAGGTGCCATGATGAACAGCAGTAGGAATAGGAGTATATAGAGTGTCAAATAACTGCTGACATAGGTGTCTTGACTGGGCAGCAGCAGCAGAAGCAGCAGTAGTATTAACAGTAGTAGTTGATACAGAGTCATATCACATGGGCAGGAGGTGCCATGATGAACAGCAGTAGGAATAGGAGTATATAGAGTGTCAAATAACTGCTGACATAGGTGTCTTGACTGGGCAGCAGCAGCAGAAGCAGCAGTAGTATTAACAGTAGTAGTTGATACAGAGTCATATCACATGGGCAGGAGGTGCCATCATGAACAGCAGTAGGAATAGGAGTATATAGAGTGTCAAATAACTGCTGACATAGGTGTCTTGACTGGGCAGCAGCAGCAGCAGAAGCAGCAGTAGTATTAACAGTAGTAGTTGATACAGAGTCATATCACATGGGCAGGAGGTGCCATGATGAACAGCAGTAGGAATAGGAGTATATAGAGTGTCAAATAACTGCTGACATAGGTGTATTGACTGGGCAGCAGCAGCAGAAGCAGCAGTAGTATTAACAGTAGTAGTTGATACAGAGTCATATCACATGGGCAGGAGGTGCCATCATGAACAGCAGTAGGAATAGGAGTATATAGAGTGTCAAATAACTGCTGACATAGGTGTCTTGACTGGGCAGCAGCAGCAGCAGAAGCAGCAGCAGTAGTATTAACAGTAGTAGTTGATACAGAGTCATATCACATGGGCAGGAGGTGCCATGATGAACAGCAGTAGGAATAGGAGTATATAGAGTGTCAAATAACTGCTGACATAGGTGTCTTGACTGGGCAGCAGCAGCAGAAGCAGCAGTAGTATTAACAGTAGTAGTTGATACAGAGTCATATCACATGGGCAGGAGGTGCCATGATGAACAGCAGTAGGAATAGGAGTATATAGAGTGTCAAATAACTGCTGACATAGGTGTCTTGACTGGGCAGCAGCAGCAGAAGCAGCAGTAGTATTAACAGTAGTAGTTGATACAGAGTCATATCACATGGGCAGGAGGTGCCATCATGAACAGCAGTAGGAATAGGAGTATATAGAGTGTCAAATAACTGCTGACATAGGTGTCTTGACTGGGCAGCAGCAGCAGAAGCAGCAGTAGTATTAACAGTAGTAGTTGATACAGAGTCATATCACATGGGCAGGAGGTGCCATCATGAACAGCAGTAGGAATAGGAGTATATAGAGTGTCAAATAACTGCTGACATAGGTGTCTTGACTGGGCAGCAGCAGCAGCAGAAGCAGCAGTAGTATTAACAGTAGTAGTTGATACAGAGTCATATCACATGGGCAGGAGGTGCCATGATGAACAGCAGTAGGAATAGGAGTATATAGAGTGTCAAATAACTGCTGACATAGGTGTATTGACTGGGCAGCAGCAGCAGAAGCAGCAGTAGTATTAACAGTAGTAGTTGATACAGAGTCATATCACATGGGCAGGAGGTGCCATCATGAACAGCAGTAGGAATAGGAGTATATAGAGTGTCAAATAACTGCTGACATAGGTGTCTTGACTGGGCAGCAGCAGCAGCAGAAGCAGCAGCAGTAGTATTAACAGTAGTAGTTGATACAGAGTCATATCACATGGGCAGGAGGTGCCATGATGAACAGCAGTAGGAATAGGAGTATATAGAGTGTCAAATAACTGCTGACATAGGTGTCTTGACTGGGCAGCAGCAGCAGAAGCAGCAGTAGTATTAACAGTAGTAGTTGATACAGAGTCATATCACATGGGCAGGAGGTGCCATGATGAACAGCAGTAGGAATAGGAGTATATAGAGTGTCAAATAACTGCTGACATAGGTGTCTTGACTGGGCAGCAGCAGCAGAAGCAGCAGTAGTATTAACAGTAGTAGTTGATACAGAGTCATATCACATGGGCAGGAGGTGCCATCATGAACAGCAGTAGGAATAGGAGTATATAGAGTGTCAAATAACTGCTGACATAGGTGTCTTGACTGGGCAGCAGCAGCAGCAGAAGCAGCAGCAGTAGTATTAACAGTAGTAGTTGATACAGAGTCATATCACATGGGCAGGAGGTGCCATGATGAACAGCAGTAGGAATAGGAGTATATAGAGTGTCAAATAACTGCTGACATAGGTGTCTTGACTGGGCAGCAGCAGCAGAAGCAGCAGTAGTATTAACAGTAGTAGTTGATACAGAGTCATATCACATGGGCAGGAGGTGCCATGATGAACAGCAGTAGGAATAGGAGTATATAGAGTGTCAAATAACTGCTGACATAGGTGTCTTGACTGGGCAGCAGCAGCAGAAGCAGCAGTAGTATTAACAGTAGTAGTTGATACAGAGTCATATCACATGGGCAGGAGGTGCCATCATGAACAGCAGTAGGAATAGGAGTATATAGAGTGTCAAATAACTGCTGACATAGGTGTCTTGACTGGGCAGCAGCAGCAGCAGAAGCAGCAGCAGTAGTATTAACAGTAGTAGTTGATACAGAGTCATATCACATGGGCAGGAGGTGCCATGATGAACAGCAGTAGGAATAGGAGTATATAGAGTGTCAAATAACTGCTGACATAGGTGTCTTGACTGGGCAGCAGCAGCAGAAGCAGCAGTAGTATTAACAGTAGTAGTTGATACAGAGTCATATCACATGGGCAGGAGGTGCCATGATGAACAGCAGTAGGAATAGGAGTATATAGAGTGTCAAATAACTGCTGACATAGGTGTCTTGACTGGGCAGCAGCAGCAGAAGCAGCAGTAGTATTAACAGTAGTAGTTGATACAGAGTCATATCACATGGGCAGGAGGTGCCATCATGAACAGCAGTAGGAATAGGAGTATATAGAGTGTCAAATAACTGCTGACATAGGTGTCTTGACTGGGCAGCAGCAGCAGCAGAAGCAGCAGTAGTATTAACAGTAGTAGTTGATACAGAGTCATATCACATGGGCAGGAGGTGCCATGATGAACAGCAGTAGGAATAAGAGTATATAGAGTGTTAAACAACTGCTGACATAGGTGTATTGACTGGGCGGCAGCAGCAGCTGAAGCAGCAGTAGTAGTATTAACAGTAGTAGTTGATACAGAGTCATATCACATGGGCAGGAGTTGCCATGATGTACAGCAGTCTTAATAAGAGTATATAGAGTGTGAAATAACTGCTGACATAGGTGTATTGACTGGGCGGCAGCAGCAGCAGAAGCAGCAGTAGTAGTATTAACAGTAGTAGTTGATACAGAGTCATATCACATGGGCAGGAGTTGCCATGATGTACAGCAGTCTTAATAAGAGTATATAGGGTGTGAAATAACTGCTGACATAATTGTCTTGACTGATCCAAAGGAGTCATGGGAGAAAATCATGTGGTCAGATGAGACTATAATATAATTTTTTGATCATAATTTCACTAACCGTGTTCGGAGGAAGAATAATGATGAGTACCATGCCAAGAACGCCATCCCTAATGTGAAGCATGGGGGTGGTAGCATCATGCTTTGGTGGTGTTTTTCTGCACATGGGACAGGGTGACTGCACTGTATTAAGGAGAGGATGACCGGGGCCATGTATTGCAAGATTTTGGGCAACAACCTCCTTCCCTGAGTTAGAGCTTTGAAGATGGGTCGAGGCTGGGTCTTCCAACATGAGAATGACCCAAAGCACACAGCCAGGATAACCAAGGATTGGCTCTGTAAGGAGCATATCAAGGTTCTGGCGTGGCCTAGCCAGTCTCCAGACCTAAACCCAATAGAGAATCTTTGGAGGGAGCTCAAACTCCGTGTTTCTCAGCGATAGCCCAGAAACATGACTGATGTAGAGAAGATCTGTGTGGAGGAGTGGGCCAAAATCCCTCCTCCAGTGTGTGCAAAGTTGGTGTAAAACTACAAGAAATGTTTGACCGCTGTAATTGCAAAGAAAGCCTACTGTACCAAATATTAACATTGATTTTCTCTGATGTTGAAATAGTTATATTCAGCACTGTAAATACATCAGGTCCGGGGCTTCATCAGGGAATGCATGGCAAGGGACCCTTCAGCGCCCTGAACCGACGACGGGTGCCAGAAAGTCACCGCCGATCCAGGACTCATTCATCTTTATGAATGTGAGTCTGTCCACGGAGTCTGTGGACAGACGGGTCCTCTTGTCCGTGACCACCCCACCTGCCGCGCTGAATGTCCGCTCAGATAGTACGCTGGAGGGGGGGCAAGACAATAACTCCAGCGCATACTGAGCGAGCTCGCGGCAGGTGTCCAATCTGGCAACCCAGTACTCCATGGGGTCGTCGGTGCTCATACTGTCAGAAGCACCGACGGACGCCATGTAGTCTGCCACCATGTGGGCCAGCCGCTGGTGGTGACTGCTGCTGCTGCTGCTGGTGGTGGTACTGGGTCGCTCGGTTTGAAAGAACATCCTCATCTCTTCCATTAGGTCCCCTGCTCGGCTGCAGCTGGGTGCAGCCACCTGCTGGGTGAGATGAGGGGGGACAACTGGAGGCCGGGGAGTTGCCTGCTCCAACCGTCTGACAATGGCTGCCTGCAGTTCCTCCATCCGGTGCTGCCTCCGGCTGGCTGGGATGAACTGCTCCAGTTTCCCCTTGCACCTGGGATCCAAAAGGGTGGCCATCCAGAAATCATCCCTCGTCTTGATGGTCTTAACCCGGGGGTCCCTCCTGAGGCATCTCAGCATGTGGGCAGCCATGGGGAAGAGCACAGCCCGCTGTGACTCCTCAATGCTGGCCAGGTGAATGAGGTGCGACTCTTCATCCCTGAGGCGCTGCTGGTCAAACTCAGACATGCCCAACCCCCGGACTATCGGTGCCCCCAACACCGGCTCTCCCTCCTGACCAGGCCCTGACTCCGGGACGACACCAGCAACCACCTCCTCCTCCTCTTCATCATCATCCTCCTCCTCCTCCTCCTCCTCCTGGTCCTGGCCCTGGTCTCGGTGGAGCATTGCTGACTCCTCCTGCTCCACCAAGGCACTCTCCCCAGCCTCGAGCAGGCGATCTAGTGTCCTCTCCAGCATGAACAGTATTGGCAGCACGCTATTGAGGCCAATTTGCTCACTGCTGACCATCTTGGTCGCCTGCTCGAAGGAGGACAACACTTGGCAGACCTGGTTTATCTGCCCCCACTGCGCACAGGCGATGAAAGGGAGTTGTGGTGAAGCCCTCTGAGTGCCTAGTTCCATCAGGTACTCCCTCACCGCCCTTTGCTGCTCCCACAACCTCTTCAGCATGTGGAGGGTGGAGTTCCACCGCGTCACACTGTCCACAATCAGCCTGTGAAGGGGCAGATTGTACTTCCGCTGCAATTTGGACAGGGACGCGGGTAGCGGTTGGGGAGCGCCTGAAGTGGCTGGCAATCCTACGCGCCTTTGCCACAATGTCACTCAACCCTGGATAAGTGCGCAGGAACTTCTGCACCACCAGGTTGAGGACATGTGCCAGACAGGGCACGTGCGTCAGACTGCCAGCATGGAGGGCGGCGAGTAGGTTGCTGCCGTTATCGCAGACAACCATACCTGGCTGGAGCCTTCGGGGTGTCAGCCACTTCTGGACCTGAGCTTGAAGTGCTTTCAGCACTTCTTCTGCAGTGTGTCTCCGGTCCCCTAAACTAACAAGCTGGAGCACGGCCTGACAGCGCACGTGCCCCACACTTGAGTAGCTACGGGGGCGCTTGCTGGGAGGCTCAGCAGCTGCGGAGACAGTGGCTTGAGGGAGACCAGCAGTTCTCCCCTGGACACCCCGGGGCGGCACCACAAGATCGGTTGCCGACGATCCCTCACCGACGCCTCGGAGGGAAACCCAATGGGCCGTGAAGCTGATGTAGCGTCCCTGCCCATGCCTGCTGGTCCAGCCATCCATTGTCAGATGAACCCTGTCGCTGACAGCGTGATCCAGCGACAGGGTTACATTCTGCACAATGTGCTGGTGTAGGGCAGGGACACCAGTCCTGGCAAAGAAATGGCGGCTGGGGACACGCCATTGGGGTTGGGCCTGCTCCAACATCTGCCTGAAGGGGTTGCTGTCAACTATGTTGAAGGGCAGCAGATGTTGGGCAATAACCCTTGCCAGGAGCCCATTGAGGGAACGCACACATCGGTCTCCAGGGGGGAAGGGAGTGGTGCGGTCAAAGGCGTCTGAAATCGACGCCTGGCGCCGGACGGCAGTGCGGGACACAGACGTGGAGGGTGCTGTGGAAGTAGAGGTCTGGCTGCCGGTACCAGTACCTCTACTAGAGGGAGCGGGGGGGCATGACCTGCTGGAAACAGATGAAGATGTGGCAGGGGCTGCTGTACCCTGCTCACTTGTGGTGGTGGCGCTGCTACCACCACCACGCTTCATCTCGTCATACAACGCCCAGTGGTTTATCCTCAGGTGCTGGTTCAGGGCTGTGGTACCCACCCGAGCCAAACACTTCCCTCTCTTCACCCTCACTTTACAAATCCGGCAGATGGCCACGGTAGGGTTGTCTGCCACCAGGGTAAAGAAATTCCAGACAGGTGACTTCAGCACCGCCCTCCTGTCAGATGGGGTGACGCTTACTTGCACCTGCTGGGATTCGGTGCGCACAGGTGGAGCTGCCTGCTGCTGCTGCTGCTGCTCCTCCTCCTGACACCTCCTGCTGCCATCACCAGTGGAGACCCTGACGATGGTCTCCCTGGTGGTGACCTGGCGCACCGTTTCACCAGGGTGCCTACCTTCCCCGTCGTCACTGACGTAGTGAGCCGACGCGTCAGATGGCAACCATGATGGGTCACCCTCTTCGCCCCCAGAGATGTCAGACCAAGGGCTGAGATGTGTTGGTCTGAGGGAACCACGTGACATGGAGCCTCTAGCCTGGCTCCGCTGTCCCCTCACCCACGCCTGGGTCTGACTAGGTGCTGCTGTTTCCTGCACCAAAACAGCAGCACCAGTTTGAAGGGATGTCTCTGGGATACTGCCAGCAGGTATCCCATCCTCCTCATCCATCCCTTCAAAAAGGTCCTGACCATCAGGACAGAGCTGGAGGTCTGCCTGATGCATGGCCTCCCCCAAGAGATCCCTATCACTGTCGCTGTCGAACAGTAAGATGCTGGACTCTTGGGGGCTGGGGGGGGGTAGTACAGGCAACGGTGTAATGGTGGTACTACTGTGAGTCGGGACCGACGACTCAGTGGCACTGCTGTGCCCCATGTAGTCCACCACTACTTGAGCCTGAGATGGCAATATCGGGCGGCTGCCCGATGGGAAGAACTCCCGGATCAGGCGTACTCCCCTTGCACCCGATCCTCTACCACTAGTAGGGGCACGAGAGGTACCCCGTGCTGGCAGCGATCCAGCACTGGGAGTAACTCCCCTACCCCTGCTGCCACGGCCACGGATGCCGCTCATTATTGCTGATATGTGTGTGGGGGGGTTAAACTTTATTGGGGGGGAAAATGTGAACAAAATGTGTTTTTGTGTTTTTTTTACAAGACAGGCACGCAGACAAAGACGTACACAGACAGCTACTAAACTATAAGAAAAGTAGTACACCAGACAAGGACTACAAAATTAAAGAAAAAAAAAAAAGCACTAAACAAACACTAACTTTTTTTTTTTTTTTTTTTTTTAAACACAAAACACAGACACTAAACACACACTAAGCTAAGCTAGATGAAATAAATGTACACTAACAGTGTGTACACTTACTACACAAAATTTAACTAAACTGAACACAAAACTTAGCTTTTATAAAAGCTCTTTAGGGAAAACTAAACAAAATTTGAACTGAGATGCCTATCAAATATCACTGAACAGCGAACCTGCAAGATCTAACAGTAACACAAGATGAACAAAACTTAGCTTTTAGAAAAGCTCTTTTATAAAGCTCAGCAAAACGTGTTCTGAAATCTCTTGCAAATATAACTGAACAGGGAGGATTGCAGGATCAAACAGTAACACAAATGAAAAAAACAGCACAAAACAGCACAAAACGTAGCTTTGAAAAAAGCTCTTGGGTCTATTGCTTTGAAAAAAGCAGTTGATATACTGGAAAAGATCCACTGGAATCACTAAATAGCAATGCTGGTGATGATCTAAATCAATCAAGAACAAAGACACAGGAAACCAGGAACACAGAAACAGCCTCCACACTCTATAGCCAGCTTCTGAATCTGCAATGAAATGGTGCTGGGAGTGAGCTTATATAATGTCCATGCAGGCAGGTTCCTATTGGTTGCTAACCTGTGACGAGTGTGGAAGGAGAACTCTGATTGGCTCTGATGCAAAAGGGAGGAGCAAATAATCGCGCAATATTCCTATTGCCGAATATTCGCATTGCGATTATTCGGCAATATAAAATGATCGCTTCAGCTACTCGGCCCAATGGCTCTAATCATACCAGCAATGCTTTCAGACGTCTATGGAGATCACTAGGATGTGATCTGTTTTAAAAATGAAACTGTAAAAATCGCTCTGATGCGGAAGATCGGGGCGAGGAAAATAATCGCGCGATATTGCGTTTGCCGAATAATCGCATTGCGATCTTTCTGGAAAATTCAATGAACGCTTCAGCTACTCGGCCCAGGGTCTCTAATGATACCAGCAATGCTTTTAGACGTCGATGGAGATATCTAGGATGTGATCTGATTCAAAAAAAAAATTGTAAAAAATCGAATATTCGGAATTGCGAATATTCACCGCGAATTTCGAAATATAGCGCGATTTCTCGAATATGCTATATTCGAGTCGAATATTCGCAATGCGAATATTCGTGAGCAACACTAGTACAGAATAAAGCTCATTACATCAGCAATCTGTGGAAAAGGAGACTTCTCATATCTGAGCGATACGAATGCATGTGAAATTTCCATTACAAGGGTTTCAGTGGAGGAATTTACAAAGGACATCCGTGAAAATCATTAAAATGAGGAGAATTCAGAAATGACGGCGCTGGAGTTCTAGGATATCGATGAGAAAAGAGTCCAAATGAGGCCTATTTTAGGGGGCAGATCACAACGAGCGCACGGAGGAAGAGACGCAGAAAATGACAGTCAGCCGGAATGAGAAAAAAAAAAATGGGAAAAAATTGAAACCTTTATCATTATGCTTCTGTTATTTCTACAAGATTAAAGAAAGCCATTTATTCCCATCAGATGGGAAATTCAGATAATTGGCGGGTGATCTTCGTCAGCTGTGTGCGGGGGGAGGGAGGCATTCACACTAAATGTCATGTGAGGATATTATTAACGGTCTTCTCTGTGATTTAAATGGAAAGTCTATTATCTTCTGCGTCTTTTTAGGGAAATTATATTAAAGCTGAACTCCAGGCAGATATAAAAAATGAATGTAGATATTAAAGTGGCCCTGTAATCTATTTTTCTTACTGTGTTTTTAACCACTTAAGCCCCGGACCCAGTGGCGGCTGGTGCTCAAAATATTTGGGGGGGCGCAAAGGAAAAAAAAAATTGCAGTCTCACTGTGCCCAAACGCAGCCACTGTTACATGCCATCAAACGCAGCCACTGTTACATGCCATCAAACGCAGCCACTGTGCCATCAATTTGCACCACTGTGCCATGCCATCAAATGCAGCCACTGTGCCATCAATTCGCACCACTGTGCCATGCCATTAAACGCAGTCACTGTGCCATGCCATTAAACGCAGTCACTGTGCCATCAATTTGCACCACTGTGCCATGCCATTAAACGCAGTCACTGTGCCATCAATTTGCACCACTGTGCCATGCCATTAAACGCAGTCACTGTGCCATGCCATTAAACGCAGTCACTGTGCCATCAATTTGCACCACTGTTACATGCCATCAAACGCAGCCACTGTGCCATCAATTTGCACCACTGTGCCATGCCATCAAATGCAGCCACTGTGCCATCAGTTTGCACCACTGTGCCATGCCATCAAATGCAGCCACTGTGCCATCAATTCGCACCACTGTGCCATGCCATTAAACGCAGTCACTGTGCCATGCCATTAAACGCAGTCACTGTGCCATGCCATCAAATGCAGTCACTGTGCCATCAATTTGCACCACTGTGCCATGCCATTAAACGCAGTCACTGTGCCATCCATTGTCACCACTGTGCCATGCCATTAAACGCAGCCACTGTGCCATACATTGTCACCACTGTGCCATACATTGTCACCACTGTGCCCTTTAATGGTCGCCGCTGTGCCAATTGTCCCCACTGTGCCCTGTAAATTGCTTTCTTCCCCCCCGGCCCGGCACTTACCGTTACTGGAGTCAGGCATCCACGTCCCACGATGTCTTCTCCCGCCCTCGATGACTGACAGGCGTCTAAGTCAATCAGGTTACTGGTAGCCAGAACCGGCCAACCTGATTGGCTGAGGCGCCTGTCATCTTATTCAAGGGGCGTACAGTCTGTGCGCTCCGAGAATAAGCTTCCGGGACCCGAGGGCTGTATTGGGAAAGCCTATCAGAGCTGTTGGCTTTGATAGACATTTCCCTACAGCCAACCAGCTGGCGTTATTCAGATGGCCGGACATTGAGCGCCGACCATCTGAATAAAAGCGGCAGCGGCGAAAATAACATAGATTCGTGCAATGGATGAATCTATGTTATTTCACTCAGTGGCGGTGAGAGCCAGAGGGGGCGGCGCTCCAGCGCCCTCTATGGACGAACCGCCACTGGGGGGGAGGGATGGTGGGATGAGTGCCTGGGGGGAGGGATGGTGGGATGAGTGCCCGGGGGGGGGGTGGTGGGATGAGTGCCCGGGGGGGGATGGTGAGATGAGTGCCCGGGGGAGGGATGGTGGGATGAGTGCCCGGGGGGGTGGCGGGATGAGTGCCCGGGGGGGGATGGTGGGATGAGTGCCTGGGGGGAGGCATGGTGGGATGAGTGCCCGGGGGGGATGGTGGGATGAGTGCCTGGGGGGAGGGATGGTGGGATGAGTACCCGGGGGGAGGGATGGTGGGATGAGTGCCGGGGGGGAGGGATGGTGGGATGAGTGCCCGGGGGGGGGGGTGGGATGAGTGCCTGGGGGGAGGGATGGTGGGATGAGTGCCCGGGGGGGATGGTGGGATGAGTGCCGGGGGGGGAGGGATGGTGGGATGAGTGCCCGGGGGGATGGTGGGATGAGTGCCCGGGGGGGGATGGTGGGATGAGTGCCTGGGGGGAGGGATGGTGGGATGAGTGCCTGGGGGGAGGGATGGTGGGATGAGTGCCCGGGGGGGGTGGTGGGATGAGTGCCCGGGGGGGAGGGATGGTGGGATGAGTGCCCGGGGGGGGGGATGGTGGGATGAGTGCCTGGGGGGAGGGATGGTGGGATGAGTGCCCGGGGGGGATGGTGGGGGGAGTGCCGGGGGGAGGGATGGTGGGATGAGTGCCCGGGGGGGGGTGGTGGGATGAGTGCCTGGGGGGAGGGATGGTGGGATGAGTGCCCGGGGGGGGTGGTGGGATGAGTGCCGGGGGGAGGGATGGTGGGATGAGTGCCCGGGGGGGGGGGGGTGGTGGGATGAGTGCCTGGGGGGGGGGATGGTGGGATGAGTGCCTGGGGGGAGGGATGGTGGGATGAGTGCCCGGGGGGGATGGTGGGATGAGTGCCGGGGGGAGGGATGGTGGGATGAGTGCCCGGGGGGGGGTGGTGGGATGAGTGCCCGGGGGGGAGGGATGGTGGGATGAGTGCCCGGGGGGGGGGATGGTGGGATGAGTGCCTGGGGGGAGGGATGGTGGGATGAGTGCCCGGGGGGGAGGGTGGGATGAGTGCCGGGGGGAGGGATGGTGGGATGAGTGCCCGGGGGGGGGTGGTGGGATGAGTGCCTGGGGGGAGGGATGGTGGGATGAGTGCCCAGGGGGGAGGGATGGTGGGATGAGTGCCCGGGGGGGATGGTGGGATGAGTGCCTGGGGGGAGGGATGGTGGGATGAGTGCCCGGGGGGATGGTGGGATGAGTGCCGGGGGGAGGGATGGTGGGATGAGTGCCCGGGGGGAGGGATGGTGGGATGAGTGCCTGGGGGGAGGGATGGTGGGATGAGTGCCCGGGGGGGGATGGTGGGATGAGTGCCCGGGAGGGATGGTGGGATGAGTGCCTGGGGGGAGGGATGGTGGGATGAGTGCCTGGGGGGGGGGGGGGATGAGTGCCTGGGGGCTGGGGGGTGAGTCCCTTAACATTAGCAGCCCCCCCCCCCCCCTTTAGAGATCCCATTAGCTGAGTGAATATCAGTGCTGTGGCGGCAGGACTCTGAGTGAACTGCGGGGGGAGGGGGGGGGCCGCTGCTGGATTGTAGCTGAGAGCCCACGGCCAACACAAACACAGGTATGCTGCTGGAATCCCCCCCACACAAACACAGGTATGCTGCTGGAATCCCCCCCCCCCTCCTCTCCCCTCGCAGCGCCGCATACCTGTGTTTGTGTTGGCCGTGGGCTCTCAGCTACAATCCAGCAGCAGCGGCGGCCCCCCCTCCCCCCCCCCACAGTTCACTCAGAGTCCTGCCGCCACAGCACTCACCAGTCCGGAGCACAGTGCGTGCTTGAAATTCCCCCCTCCATCTCAATGTGCCGCTGCTGGAAGAGAGCTCACGGTTGGCCACAAACACAGCTATGCTGGTGGTGGCGGAGCTGGCTGGCAGTACTAGCGGCGGCGGGACTCGGGAGTGCTGATGCGGGGGATGGAGACGGGAAGTAACACTTACCTTCTTGGCGCCGCTCCTCAATAATGCCCCCACACGCTACAGAGAGATGCCGCCGAAAGTCATGTGACGATCCGCCCACTGACCTCTGCTCCGGTCCTGCCAATCCCATGATAGCTAGCGGACATGCTAGCAAATCAAATGAAGTGGGAGTGTGTACGGGCGCACAGCTTGCGCCCTGCACACGCCCTAAACACGGGCAAATCAGCTTCCCAGCCTGCGATCAGCTGATTGCAGGCTGGGAAGCTTCCCATAGACCGCCGCATGTCCGGCGCCTGGTCACTCTTAAAGTGACATTTAAAAAAAAAAAAAAAAAAAATTTTTTTTTTCCTTCCACAGCTTGGGGGGGGCGGCGCCCGAGCGCCCCCTATGGGCGGGCCGCCACTGCCCGGACCATATTGCTGGTTAAAGACCAGAGCACTTTTTGCAATTCGGCACTGCGTCGCTTTAACTGACAATTGCGCGGTCGTGCGACGTGGCTCCCAAACAAAATCGGCATCCTTTTTTCCCCACAAATAGAGCTTTCTTTTGGTGGTATTTAATCACCTCTCCGGTTTATATTTTTTGCGCTATAAACAAAAATAGAGCGACAATTTTGAAAACAAAAACACTATTTCTTTTACTTTTTGCTATAATAAATATCCCACATTTTTTTTTAAAAGCCAATTTTTTTCTCAGTTTAGGACGATACGTATTCTTCTACATATTTTTGTAAAAAAATTGCAATAAGCGTATATTCATTGGTTTGCGCAAAAGTTATAGTGTCTACAAAATAGGGGATAGAATTAGGCCATTTTTATTATTATTATTTTTTTTTTTACTAGTAATGCCAGCGATCAGTGATTTTTATCGGGACTGTGATATTATGGCGGACAGATCGGGCACATTTGACATATTTTTGGGACTATTGACAATTTTACACCGATTAGTGCTATAAAAATGCACTGATTACCGAATTTATCAACGTATAACACGCGCCGGCATATAACACGCACCCCAAGTTTAGGAGGGAAGTTTAAGGAAAAAAAAACTTTTATAAAAAAAAAGGGGGGGTTTGCCACATGGGGCCCTGTGGACCTCTGAGCCCTTTAATAATAATAATAAAAAAATATATATATATATAAAGAAATAAATGAAAAGAAAAAAAAATAATAATAAAAAACACTATTTTTTTTTTATAAAAAAGGGGGGTTGCCATCCGGGGCCCTGGGGACCTCTGGGCCCTTTATTATTATTAATAATAATAATAATTATATATATATATATATATATATATATATATATATATATATATATATATATATATATATATATATATATATAAATAAAAAATAAAATAAATAAAAAATATATTAAAAAAAAAATTTTTTATGAAAAAATATGAAAAAAAGGGGGGTTGTCACCCGGGGCCTTGGAGATCTCTGGGCCCCTGGGGACCTCCAGACCCCTAAAATAAATTGGCCCTTTAATAAAAAATAATATAAAAATATATTAAAAAATCTCTGAGCTGGCCCCCTGGGGAACAGAACATTAGGCAACTACTTCCCCCACACTGGGAGTGGCATGTATCTTGCACCATAAACAAATCTTCTCAACCAACCCAGCCAACAACCAACTGTCCAACCCCAGGTTTGGCGCCAGGTGCTGGAACGAATATCATGGGACACAGCCCAAGTCCATGGGATGGCGGGATTCCTTTAAAATCCAGCAGAATCAGGGATAGTTTGAGAGGTAGGCCTGCCTGCAAGGCTCATAGCACTACTGGCAGAAGTGCCTGGATCACAAAGCAGGATGAACAGAATCAGAAATTCTTTAGCAGGTATAAATCTGTATAATAAGAATCTGAACAAGCTATATGGAGGGCATACCTGCAGCACTGCAAGGACACAATAACAAACACCAAGCGACCATGTTACCAGCTAATAATGTATTATTTACCACTAATAATAATTTACTGAAGAGATGTGAATTTGAGTTTGCTTCATTCATGCGCAAAAAGGAACTGCTATTGTTTTATATTCCCCTAAGTCTGATTGGATGCATTGACAGGTCCGTTTCCCTTCACTTCAGATTAGTACATCTCCCTCCATTGTGTAGAGCAAACAAACCGATTAAAGAGTTTAGCTTGTCAATAGAAAACTATTTGTAGTATTTGGCACCCTCAGTGCCCCTACACCCCCTCTCTGCGACAGGCACAGCAAATAACATCACGCAGCTTGTGACCGCAGACCCGAGTGCAGCACATGACCCCACGTGGGTGGACACAAACCTTGCCCTAGAGATAAGGAAATTCTGCCCGATAACCACATGAAGATACAAAGTGACAATGTTATGAGCGTATGCTCCTGAAATAGGACTGTATATTATTTTTATCGTTATTAGTCACTTTTTATCTGCCTAGAAGTTATATCTGGAGCAGCAGCATGTTCTGACACTAGAACTTAAGGCTTGATTCACAAAGTTTTAACACGGTTCTTTTAGCCACGTAGCTGTACCTTGAAGGGCCCATTCACACTGTGTTTTTGTAGTAATGCAAGTGTTAACACATGCTTTAGCATAACACGTAACAACGTACGTTAAGAGCATTGGTGCAAAGGGGTTGACTTTCATGCTGAACGGCACCCCAATGTACCTACAGGCTACTGTGCGTTGCGGTAAGTTGCCCTTTCACTCCATCTTTTTTGAGGTAACATGAGTGATACCTTGTGCTTTAGCACAACAATGCACACTAAGTACATTGGTGCAGTAGGGTTGTCATTCATTACAAATGGCACCCCAATGTACTTTCAGGCTGCTGAGCAACCTGACTCCAATTCACTACCAACTGTGGGGGGGCCCCGAAGCCAAGGGAATGCCAGAGCGTGGTTCACGCTGAAGGCCAGTGCATGGTCCACGTTGAAGGCCAGAGCATGGTCTACGCTGAAGGCCAGAGCATGGCCTACGCTGAACGCCAGAGCATGGTCTACGCTGAACGCCAGAGCATGGTCTACGCTGAACGCCAGAGCATGGTCTACACTGAAGGCCAGAGCATGGTCTACGCTGAACGCCAGAGCATGGTCTACGCTGAAGGCCAGAGCATAGTCTACGCTGAAGGCCAGAGGATGGTCCACGCTGAAGGCCAGAGCATGGTCTACGCTGAAGGCCAGAGCATGGTCCACGCTGAAGGCCAGAGCATGGTCTATGCTGAGGGCCAGAGCATGGTCTATGCTGAAAGCCAGAGCATGGTCTACGCTGAAGGCCAAAGCATGGTCTACGCTGAAGGCCAGAGCATGGTCTACGCTGAACGCCAGAGCATGGTCTATGCTGAGGGCCAGAGCATGGTCTACGCTGAACACCAGAGCATGGTCTACGCTGAAGGCGAGAGCATGGTCTGCGCTGAACGCCAGAGCATTTTCTACGCTGAACACCAAAGCATGGTCCACGCTGAAGGCCAGAGCATGGTCTACGCTGAAGGCCAGAGCATGGCCTACGCTGAACGCCAGAGCATGGTCTACGCTGAACGCCAGAGCATGGTCTACACTGAAGGCCAGTGCATGGTCCACGCTGAAGGCCAGAGCATGGTCTACGCTGAAGGCCAGAGCATGGCCTACGCTGAAGGCCAGAGCATGGTCCACGCTGAAGGCCAGAGCATGGTCCACGCTGAAGGCCAGAGCATGGTCCACGCTGAAGGCCAGAGCATGGTCCACGCTGAAGGCCAGAGCATGGTCTATGCTGAACGTCAGAGCATGGTCTACGCTGGGGGCAAATGATGGGGACTTTTATACTGCTTCTTTTTTCCTCCCACTAACACCGGTACAGTAAAAAACAAAATATGCCACTGACACCAATGCAGTGGCATTTTTTCTTTCAGTGATATCACTGACGCAACAGCATTTTGTTCTCTACTAACCCTGATGAAGCCGCATTGTATCTCTATTAATACTGACGAAGCAGCATTTTTTCCTCTACTAACATCGACACAGCAGCATTTTTAATGCTACTAGGCACAGCACAGCAGCATTTTGCTCTCTGCTAACCCTAACACAGCAGCATTTTGTTCTCTGCTAACCCTGACACAGCAGCATTTTGCTCTCTGCTAACCCTAACACAGCAGCATTTTGTTCTCTGCTAACCCTGACACAGCAGCATTTTTAATGCTACTAACCCTGACACAGCAGCAATTTGCTCTCTGCTAACCCTGACGCAGCAGCATTTTGTTCTCTGCTAACCCTGACGCAGCAGCATTTTTTCCTCTAGTAACACTGACACAGCAGTATTTTTCCCTCTACTAACCCTGACGCAGCAGCATTTTATCTCTACTAATGCTGATGCAGCAGGATTTTTTCCTCTACTAACCCTAACGCAGCAGAATTCTTTCCTCTACTAACCCTGACACAGCAGTATTTTTTCCTCTATTAACCCTGATGCAGCAGTATAATTTCCTCTACTAATCCTGACGCAGCAGTATTTTTTCCTCTATTAACCCTGACGCAGCAGTATTATTTCTTCTAACACTGATGCAGCAGTACAATATATATATATATATATATATATATACACACTCTATTTCATCTGCTCATGATTGGGTATTCAATGTCAACAAGAATTTGCTTTCCACATGCCTGGTTAATATTTACATAAATTTAAAGTGAAGATTCTCAACTCCTTTGGTAAGTCAGCCTGATTATATCAGAGCTCTGTACCATCTCTTGAATGTATTTTGGAGAATCTTCACACAATGGGGTTGATTTTCTAAAGGCAAAGGCAAATAAACTAATCTTCCCCAGAGCGTAGTGAATGTGGTGACATTTTTTAGTAAAGAATACCCAATTGTGTGCAAGGTAAAAAAACAGTATTTTTGCTTTGCACATGATTGGATGATGAAAGTCAACAGAGCTTCACCTCATTTACTAAGCGAAGTGTAAAATTCCCTTGCAAGGTGAACGGCCTATTTGCCTTTAGTAAATCAACCCCAATATATTGTGTGAATATTCACTTTAACCACTTGAGAACCACCCACCATACAGCAGAACGGCCGCTCTGCACCAGATGACGTATCTAGTATGTGATCTGACACTTCCGGACCTGGGGCGGGCGTGCGCACCGCCAGCAACTTGCTGCCACTGTGATCACACACAGCGGGATCCCAGTAGTGGGTACCCCGGACTCATTGTCTGTCGGCATGCACTGATTACACAGGACACAGGCAGAATGACAATCTGCCTGTGTAAACAAGGCAGATTGTCGTTCTGTCCGAAGGGAAGGTATTGATCCTTTGTTTCTGCAAAGCAGGAACACGGATCTTTGCCTTCCCCCAGTCAAAGCACCTCCCCCACAGTGAATAAGCACAGGCTAGGCACACAGTTAACCCTTTTACCGTCCCTGATGTTAACCCCTTCCCAGCCAGCGCCATTAATACAGTGGCAGTGCATATTTTTTTAGCACTGATCACTGTATTAGGGTCACTGTTCCCAAAAAAGGGTCAAAAGTGTCAGTTGGTGTCCGATTTGTATGCCGAAATATCACAGTCCCACTATAAGTCGCTGATCACCATCATTACTAGTAAAAAAAAATATCCCATAGTTTGTAGACGCTATAACTTTTGCACAAACCTATTAATATACGTTTGTTGGGATTTTTTGCTTTACCAAAAATATGTAGAATGCCTCGTACACATGACCATTTTTCTCGGCAGGAAAAAAAACAAAGTTTTTCCCGACGTGATTACTTTCCAGCCTGACTTGCATACACACGTTCATGAAAAAAAACGTTTGATCAAAGCGCGGTGACGTACAACACGTATGACGGGACTTTAAAGGGGAAGTTGCTTTCAAATGGCGCCACCCTTTGTGTAGCTTTTGCGCTGCATACTTGATTCTGAGCATGCACGTTTTTTCCCCCCGGAAAAGCATATACACAAGCGCCCAGAGGCGATTCAGTTCGCATGTGCAGCGCTATATACGTTTTTCACTCACTCACTCACTCACACAACCGTTTTTCGCGACGAGAAAAAAAGCAAACACGACGAGAAAAAAGAGAGCTGGTTTCAATTTTTTTTGCGGGCAGTTTGTTTGTCGAGAAAACTGCTAGGGAGCATACACACGACCGGTTTTTACGACCAATATAAAAAATGGCAGTTTTCTCGTTGTGAACAAGGCAGAAGAATACATATTGGCTTAAATTTATGAAGAAATTCGATTTTTTTTTATCTTTTTATTGGATATGTTTTATAACAGAAAGTATAAACATTGTTTTTTTTTTCAAATTGTCAGCCTTTTTTTGTTTATAGCGCAAAAAATAAAAACCAAAGAGGTGATCAAATACCACCAAAGGAAAGCTCTGATAAAATTAATAAAATGACGCACAATTGTCAGTTAAAATAACACAGTTCCGTATCGCAAAAAATGGCCTCCAGAGGTCAAGTAGTTAATTATCAAGTCATCTGAAAAGCATATTCCTGTTTATTTCATCCACATATTTTATTTATTTATTTTATTTTTAATCAGTTTGCATATTGCAGGTGCATTTGCCATTTTTCAATACATGTTTTTGATCCATTGAAGACTATTAGGTAGATTCAGAAAGAGTTAGGCCGGCTTATCAGTAGATAAGCCGACCTAACTCAGAATCTACGCCGACTTATGTTGAGCATATGCTCAAACAGAGATACGCTTAAACATATCTAAGATACGACGGCTTGCGCCGTCCTATCTTAGATTGCAACATTTTGGATGGCCGCTAGGTGGCGCTTCCATTGCGGTCGGCGTAGAATATGTAAATGAGGAGATACGCCGATTCACGAACGTACGCCCGGCCGACGCAGTACTTTTACGCCGTTTACGTTAGAGATAGGCCGCCTAAAGTTAGAGGTTAGCCCTAGTGGAATAGTAACGTCAAGTATGGCCGCCGTTGCCGCGTCGAAATTCGATTTTTTTACGTAGTTTGCGTAAGTCGTCCGTGAATCGGGATTTACGTCGTTTACGTCCACGTCAAAATCAATAGGCCCGTGGCCGCTAGGTGGCGCTTCCATTGCGGTCGGCGTAGAATATCCAAATGAGGAGATACGCCGATTCACGAACGTACGCCCGGCCGACGCAGTACTTTTACGCCGTTTACGTTAGAGATAGGCCGCCTAAAGTTAGAGCTTAGCCCTAGTGGAATAGTAATGTCAAGTATGGCCGCCGTTGCCGCGTCGAAATTCGAATTTTTTACGTCGTTTGCGTAAGTCGTCTGTGAATCGGGATTTACGTTGTTTACGTCCACGTCAAAATCAATAGGCCAGTGCGGCGTACTTAGCCGCAATGCACACTGGGAAATGTAGGCGCCTGGCGCATGCGCAGTAAAAAAAAAACGTCAAAAACGTAAGGTCAAGCCTTATTAACATAAAACACGCCCCCCTCAAACACATTTGAATTTGGCGCCCTTACGCCCGCTTTAGGCTACGCCGCCATAACTTAACAGGCAAGTACATTGCGAATCATGTACTTGCCTAGCTAACTTACGGCGGCGTAGCCTAAACAGGCTAAGCTACGCCGCCTTAACTTTGCTCCATTGTACCTGACTCTACCTATATGGAGCCAAAAACCAGAATGTCCCTCATTTTGGTCTGATCCATAGAGTTGTATATAAAATGCACTTTTTATCTATCAAAAAGTGTTTCCCAGTGCTAAAACTTTCATCTGATTTCTAAATTGCTGCATTTGTAAATCTCAACAGCCAATATAAAGGAATAGTAGTGGTAAAAAAAAAACACTTGTGGGTTTAACCAATCTTGTTTTTTGTACCATTCTCCTTTAAGAGGGCGTGGGAAGGGGTGTGTCCTATGCCTACATACTTTTGCCGATAGGTGTCCCTCATTCCCATCTCAAAAAGTTGGGAGGTATGTAGATGTGAACCAGGCCTTAGGTATGACAGGAGTGCTATGAGTTGTGCTTTACGGACTGACTAATAAACTGATTCCCCCTCATTATCCTCCACTTCCTACGGGCCTGTAGCAGCAGCCTGTGCAGTCCTTGGCGTTGGCGATGATTCGTCACTTGAAGCTGTAATCGCAGGGATGACAGTTCATTTGGCGCACAGAGTCTGCAGAGAGCTCCTGGGATTCGCTATCTACTGCTCTGAAGTGTTAATTTAAAGCTCTAGTGCCTTATCGGGCGGTGATGACAAGCTACACGGCATTCCTTGGTAGCACATGATATTTCACACTTACACTCCGCTAATGACCTGCGCGCAGCCTCAGCTACCGTTTCCTGGATAGAGGACGAGGCGGACAGTTTGTATATTCACATTACTGTCTGCGTCACATTATTATACAATGCACCAGCACAGCACGTCCTGTCTGCACGCTAACTTCCCAGTAAGACCTGTGATAATTCTGAGAAACGATGTTGGAATACTAAAGTGGTTGAGAATTTTCGCACAGTAAATTTTCGAAAAAATTTGCTTTAATTATCCATTAAAAGTGTGCTTAGCGCAATGGCTTGGTGCAGCCTAATTAGCTTCCTTTACCTTACTGCAGTCCTCCTTCACTTACCTCATCCTTCCATTTTGCTTTTAAATGTCCTTATTTCTTCTGAGAAATCCTCACTTCCTGTTCTTCTGTCGGTAACTCCACACAGTAATGCAAGGCTTCCCCCCTGGTGTGGAGAAAGCCTCTTGAGGGGGGAGGGGGAGAGCAGGCAAGTCAGGACACTCTCTACTTTGCAGATAGAGAAAGGAGCTGTGTGTTAGTGGGTGTCCTGACTCTCCTGCTCGCCCCCTCCCCCTCAAGAGGCTTTCTCCACACCAGGGAGAAAGCCTTGCATTACTGTGTGGAGTTACAGACAGAAGAACAGGAAGTGAGGATTTCTCAGAAGAAATAAGGACATTTAAAAGCAAAATGGAAGGATGAGGTAAGTGAAGGAGGACTGCACTAAGGTAAAGGAAGCTATTTAGGGGAAAAAATTACCTTTACAACCCCTTTAACCTCCTTAGCGGAATTCCCGAGTCTGGCTCGAGGTGAATTTTTTATACCAAAAGCGGTATCCCCGAGCCAGACTCGGGATCGCATTGCAGGATACAGGGGGAAGCTACTTACCTTGTCCCTGGATCCTGCGATGCATCCCCGCTGTGTGTGCGGGCGCCTCCACTGTGTCTCCTCGTTCGATTCACAGTGCCACTGAGCTCTGTTCCCTGCGACGTTACGACGCACAGGGACGGAGTTCGGCGCCAAATTCAAAAAGTGAAAAACACAATACACATACAGTATACTGTAATCCTATAAATTACAGTACTGTATGAAAAAAATACACCCCCCCTTGTCCCTAGTAGTCTGCCCAGTGTCCTGCATGTACTTTTATATAATAAAAACCGTTCTTTCTGCATGAAAACTGTACATTGTCCATAGCAACCAAAAGTGTCCCTTTATGTTAAAAGTGATTTTAGACCAGCAAGAAAACAGTGATAATAAATTAGAATCACTTGCAGAATTGTGCGATAGCGATTTGTGGGGAAATTCATCATCAAACAATAAAAGTAATGACAGCGACAATTCTGCAACTGAGAACATTTCAGTGATTTTGATTTGATTACATTATTGAATCATTTTTATTATAATTACATTATTATTTGTTATAATTATTTATAGTTATTTATTATTAGGGTTGTCTCGATACCACTTTTTTAGGACCGAGTACAAGTACCGATACTTTTTTTCAAGTAGTCGCCGATACCGAATACCGATACTTTTTTTAAATGTGTCCCCAAATGCAGCCATGTCCCCCCCATATGCAGCCATGTCCCCCACATATGCAGCCATGTCCCTCTAGCCATGTCCCTCACATATGCAGCCATGTCCTTCTAGCCATGTCCCTCACATATGCAGCCATGTCCCTCACATATGCAGCCATGTCCCTCTAGCCATGTCCCTCACATATGCAGCAATGTCCCTCTAGCCATGTCCCTCACATATGCAGCAATGTCCCTCTAGCCATGTCCCTCACATATGCAGCCATGTCCCTCTAGCCATGTCCCTCACATATGCAGCCATGTCCCTCACATATGCAGCAATGTCCCTCTAGCCATGTCCCTCACATATGCAGCAATGTCCCTCTAGCCATGTCCCTCACATATGCAGCAATGTCCCTCTAGCCATGTCCCTCACATATGCAGCAATGTCCCTCTAGCCATGTCCCTCGATGCGGCGGCAGCGGCGGGGGGGGGGGAAAGGGGGGGAAAGTATTCTATTTAGGTATCGGGGGTATTTGCGCGGTATCTGGACAACCCTATTTATTATATTATAATTTATGATTTTGTTTTTCAAATTTCATCATACCCGGGATGTCTACTAGACTCTTGTTTGGACAGATTTAAGTGAGTTATTCCTAAGAATTACAGGCCTACAATATAAAACGCCAAATTTCCATGCAAAATAATGGTGCTGCTTTCAGCACCTAAAATCTGAAATAATCATACTGCCAGGGGGATTAAAATATATTGTGACTGCAGTGATGTCATTCCTTTAACCACTTAAGGACCGCCTCCTGCACATATACGTCGGCAGAATGGCACGGCTGGGCACAAGCACGTACCTGTACGTCCTCTTTAAGTGCACAGCCGTGTGTCCGTGACCGCGGCCGCGGGACCCAATCGCCGATGGAGTCCCGCGATCGGTCCCCGGAGCTGAAGAACGAGGAGAGCTGTGTGTAAACACAGCTTCCCCGTTCTTCACTGTGACAGTGTCATTGATCGTGTGTTCCCTGATATAGGGAAACACAATCAATGATGTCACACGTCCAGCCCCGCCCCCTACAGTTAGAAACACATATGAGGTCACACTTAAACCCTTCACCGCCCCCTAGTGGTTAACTCCCAAACTGCAATTGTCATTTTCACAGTAAACAATGCATTTTTATAGATTTTTTTGCTGTGAAAATGACAATTGTCCCAAAAATGTGTCAAAATTGTCCGATGTGTCCGCCATAATGTCACAGGCACTAAAAAAATCCCTGATCGCCGCCATTAGTAGTAAAAAAATGTTTTTTTATGAAAATGCAATAAAACTATCCCCTATTTTGTAAACACTATAAATGTTGCGCAAACCAATCGATAAACGCTTATTGCGATTTTTTTGACCAAAAATAGGTAGAAGAATACTTATCGGCCTAAACTGAGGAAAAAAAACGTTTTTTTATATATTTTTGGGGATATTTATTATAGCAAAAAGGAAAAAATATTGCATTTTTTTCAAAATTGTCGCTCTATTTTTGTTTATAGCGCAAAAAATAAAAACTGCAGAGGTGATCAAATACCACCAAAAGAAAGCTCTATTTGTGGGAAAAAAAGGACGCCAATTTTGTTTGGGAGCCACGTTGCACGACCGCGCAATTGTCTGTTAAAGCGACGCAGTGCCGAATCGCAAAAACTGGCCTGGTCCTTTACCTGCATTTTGGTCCGGGTCTTAAGTGGTT